>NC_041391.1:655110516-655115592 GCF_002162155.2 Triticum dicoccoides | reverse complement strand
ATATATATATATATATATATCATCGAATGTCTCACAGCCAACACCATTAACTATTCACACATATACACATGTATATACATATACAATTTCTACTACATGTTGCCTTGGTGCCTTCGGAGCACGATGACAAGTGGTTCATGGGGGCGGTAGCGGATAATAGTATTCTCCTTTCGGATCTATGACCTGGTCGAGCAAAAATCCGGCTATTTCCTCTTGAAGTGCTTGTATGCGGTCCGATGGTAGGAGCTTATCCCGCACCGATCTGAACTGTTAAGAAGGAGATCAATATGCATGTGTGTTAGTTGTGTGACTAGATATCGATAATGACATGAATAGTGTTCTGACAATAACGTACCCAGTCCTGTCTATCAGATCTGCTCATTTCGCACGTCATCATGCGAATGTTCTCGCAAACGTAGTATGCACACAGATTATTCGCTTTCGCCTGCCTCAGGGCCTTTACGAGAATGGAATTGAATCAGATAATGATTAATCAAGCATAATAATTAATTAATGATATTGAAACAAGAATTAAAGAGATGGTAGCTAGCTAGTACTACTTAATTACTTACCTTGGGTCGATGCCAAAACAATTTTTTTGGCCATTCTCCTGGAGTCACCGCGATGAACTTTGCCCACGCCCTGCCCGCCGGCAAAGAAAATTAATAAAAGGGTTATTAAATAGTTCATATCAGGAACTAATAGTTAATAATGATTGAAATTACCTGTTGACTATCCCCTTCACGATGGTGTAGTCTTTATCTTCTTTAGTTAGTGAGTCCAGTAATTCAACTTTTCCTTCCTCAACTTTAATGTCTATCAAGACCCAGTGCCAACAGCATACGCACACGTTTGCATGTCTTAATTAAGCGGGCATGCGCATAAAATTAATCAACTACCGTAAACCGTATACACTTAATTATTAACATCTAGCTAGCTAGTAAGCAAAAACAGAATTTGTAGTACAAGACAGTGTGACTCACGAGAAGTTGTAAGGAAGTAGTATATCTTCGAAGGTATTGAGGCGCTTCAAGAACTCTAGCATGCTTTCCTCTACGGCAGCTTTACAATGGTCAATCTCCCATATGTCCTGATTAATGGTATTTGGGTCAGTGAACCCAACGCCATAGCGTCTAGCTTTTTTCATTTCATACATCTTCATCCTGCATATAATACCACAGAAAAAGAATATAGTGAAGATAATTACATGTAATGATTAATCAAAATTATCACTACATAACTAGCTTGAGACTTACGTTACAGAAAGAAATCACTTACATACAATAGCAACTGACGATAGACTTGTCGAGTGCGTCTTGATTAAATAACTGAAATAGTTCTGGATACTCAATGGCCAGAGCTTTCTCATGGTAATAATGCTCATGCTTGACATTCACCATGAGGGACTCTCGATTGGAAATCTTGGTAATGTTCATGTACCATTGATGCAATTGATACATTCTCGTTGGGAGGTCCTTGACCTTGTCTGGATGGACCAAAGGTTTGCCCCGGACATATTGCCATGCTTTTTCCGATTCTTTAAGCGTAGGCATGGGCTCGATTTCGAGGAGTTGTCCAACAGAGATATTGAGCATTTGAGCCTGCATTATATGATCATCTGTTATTACCACATCGCCATGCTGAGGAATGCTAACGGTTTGCCCACAATAATATTTGGCGCGCGTACTACTCCTCTCATGTGTTGTTGGCACAACAAGCGGGGGGATCGCTTGCGCCGCCTGTTCTCCCAACTGGGGAATGGTTTTCCCGCATTTTTGCCAGCTGCTTGTTGGCTCGAGCTTGAGCTCGCTTCCTTCTGTAGTCGTGCTCGATGTGCCTTCCTGATTTGGCGCTCATAGTCCGAGTCAACAGGTTTGGGAGCTGGTTCTCTAGCCATACGAATGAAGTGGTCAATTACTTTCTCAGGCACTTTCTCCTTTGGCGGCGGTGCCGGTTTCGGTCCAAAATGGGCGTCCACTTGGGCTTGCACTATGGCTGTGTTTTGCTCCTTAGTCATGTCGTAAGGCCTCTGAGGAAGAGGAGCGAGGCTTGGACCATATTTATATCGCTTGCCTTCGCCTGTACTTCCTGAACTACCTCGACTCGTATCGCTACGCACCAAAGCTGCAGGATGTCTCTTCTACGATTGCTGAGACAGCGGAGACGGCTGACGTGGAGTTGGACCAGGAGAAGTGGCCTGACGATGTGCCGGACTTGAAGCAGGAGGAGTGGCCTGACACAGTGCCGGATTTGCGACCGGAGAAGTGGCATGACGCTGTGCCAGGCTTGAAACCGGAGGAGTCAGCTCACGCGTTCGGGGACTTGGAGGAGGTGGCGGACTTCGAGGAGGAGTCGTCTCACGCGTTCGTGGACTTGGAGGAGCGGGAGTCTGCTGACTCGGTGGCGGACTTCGAGGAGTCGGCAGACGACGCGGTGTCGGTGGACTTCGAAAGATTATGCAATCCTTTCTCCATAGGATGATACGATGTATGGCCTCTCCGAGTGTGCGCTCGTCTTCACCTCCAGGAATGTCAAGCGTTAGCCCCGAATATGGGTCCACCACTTCATCAACCATGACACGAGCATAGCCCTCTGGAATCGGGATGCAATGGTAGGTTGCTTCGGGGGTAACTGGAAAAGCAACGCCGTTCGCCACCTTCATGGATATGTTCTTCATTTTGGAGTGTAGCTCGCAGTTAGTGTTCTCTATGATGTCATCCACAGGGTATTTATCCAGCAGTGTGTCGCCCGGGGCAGAACCAATGCTGCTTCTCGGCATGGATGGGACGGTGCTATCCAATGCTGGACGATCATCCGCTTGCTGCTACCGCTGCTGAGACCCCCTTTCCTGGCTAAGTGCGTCGATCTGCTGCTGCTGCTACTGGAATTTGAGTGCCAGGTCCGCGTGCCTTGCTTCTAGGCCTTGAAGGCGTTCTGCGTCCTGCTTCCTCTGCTCCTCCTCCAGCTTCCTCTTCTTCTCCTCCTCCATCTTCTTTCTTGCACGGGACCTATAGTCGTCATTCCAGTCCGAAAATCCCTCATACCAGGGAATAACACACATGCCTCGTGTTCTTCCCGGGTGTTCAGGATTTCCCAGGGCGCGCGTAAGCTCGTCGTTCTCTCTGTTGGGCGTGAAACCCCCGCTCGAGCTTCTTCTATTGTGTCAATTATCTTTTGTTCGGCTCCTTTTAGACTTGCCTTCTTCGAAACCATGCCTGTCTTCGGGTCCAACGCCCCCCATGCGCATAGAACCAAGTTCTGCACCTGGGGGGCCAGTGCCGGGTAACCGGAGTGACCCCTGCATCCTCCATCTCTTGCTCAGACTTATCCCACTTAGGCAATGCCACCGCGTAGCTACCTGGACCCAGCCTATGGAACTGCGTCTTTCTTGCGGCATTTCCTTGTTTTTCATCGACCGTTCCTTAGATATTTCTGAATCCTTGAAGGTCACGAAATCGTCACAAGAGCTCCGCACTGACGAGTCCACTTGTTCGCAATGTTCTTAGGCGTGAGGGGTTCGCCATTAGGTTTGATGGATTCGATGTGGTACTTTACACCATCCTTCAACAATCTGCCCGGGCCTCGCTTTGTCTTGCTGTCTGTAGAAGCAGATTTGCTCGATCCGGAGGGCTAAAGGAAGAAAGATCGATTCGTTAATATATCTTCAATAAAAAAACATGTGATGATCACCATAATGCATGCTTATATAAATATACCTCGCCGATAGTGTTTGTTATTTGAAGATCAGCATTGTCTGTGTCATCACAAACATTGTCTGTGTCATAATCCTAATCATAGCTCATGACTTCATCAGCCCGATCGTCGAGATCGAATATCTTTTCATCACCCTCTCCGGTATTGTTAAGATATTGGGAGCCGTCATCTGCTTCATTCAGATCATCTAGCCAGTGAGGGCTGCGTATGATGTCGAACAATTCCTCTTCTCTCTCTCTGCCGGTATTGTCCGCCATAGCTTTTACTTTACTAATAATACAGAAGAAATATAAAACAATTTAGTATTCAAATTACAATGCATGGATGCAATTAATCAATAAGGAAAATCTGAATCTCGAATACATCCTCTCGAATATATAATCTCGAATACATCATCGTCTTAATATATATAATCTCGAATACATCGTCTCGAATACTATATATCAAATACATCACTGGCTAAGTACCTAATAAAGATCGAGTACTACAGAAGAATCTAGGGCGCGGGCGGTGCACACCCAAGGAGAAGGAACCATCACAGGATCATATCTCCGGTCATCTGCCCAAAGAACCCGCCAAGTAGTGGAGAACCTGACGTCGTCCATAGCAGCCATGTAGCGATGGACGTGCTCATCTTCCTCCCTGAAACGGCGACGCACCACCTCCGGCGGGGCCGGCTGCCTCTGCACCGAATGTGGCCCACGCGAACGCCACCAAAGAAGATCAAGGTCGACGATGGGACCCGAGGTCGGGTTCCTCACCAAGCGGCGCGCCCCTCCACGTAGCACCTCCCAGTGCCAGCCCGGCGGAGCCCAGTCCCGGACATGGGTCCCCTGAAGCATGACATCGTCACGAACGGGTCGACGGCGAGGATGCGGGCCGGGCATATCGTCGAGAACAAATACTATATGCCCGCAAAAAGTAACATTTTTTAAATGATTGGATTGTGATAACTAAAATTCTATATATATGCAAATTCTAACAATTTGACATTAATCTAATTCATCTAACTAAAACTAATTCTAAAATTTCATGATTATATAACTAACATATCCATAAAAATTCTAATATTTATATAACTAAAAACAGAAAAATTGCTAACATTTCTATAAATATTTCTATAACTAAAAAAACAGAAAACATTTATAACATTTCTATAAAACTAACATTTCTAATATTTATATAACGAAAAAATAGAATAATTTCTAACATTTCTATAACTAAAAAACAGAAAAATTTATAACAAACTAATGTGTGTAGTGTGTGTGTGTGTGTAGTGTGTGTGTGTAGTACTATGTGTGTGTGTGTGTGGACATTGGCGGCCGTGACGAGCTCACCGGCGACGAAGGGGCGACGGGACGG
>NC_041391.1:655050757-655109876 GCF_002162155.2 Triticum dicoccoides | reverse complement strand
GTCGACGGGGGCGGCGACGAGGGGCGGGGACGGCCGGGGTCGGCGACGAGGGGCGGGGGCGGCCGGGGTCGGCGATGACGGGCGGGGGCGGCGACGATCGGGGCAGGGCGGCGCAACGGAGGGAGGAAACAGAGGGAAGAACAGAGAGGGAAACTGAATTTTTTTCAAGTGTTGTATATATAGGATGGACCTTTAGTACCGGTTGGAGCCACCAACCGGTACTAAAGGTCTGTTTTGGCCAGGACAAGCGGCGGGAAGCGCACCCCCTTTAGTACCGGGTGGTGGCTCCAACCGGTACTAAAGCCCCCCCCCTTTAGTACCGGTTTGTGCCACCACCCGGTACTAAAGGTGGTGCGCTGGCGCAGTGCGGTGCGGCAAGTTTAGTCCCACCTCGCTAGTCGAAGGGCTACCGCACTGGCTTATAAGCCCCAGTGCGGTAGCTCTCTCGAGCTCCTCTCCTAAGCAGGCCTACTGGGCCTACCAATTCATTGCTTCCATGTGGGCCTACTGGGCCTTTGCGGGCCTGCATCCTGGCCCAACAAAAGGTTGAGTTTCTAGTCGTATGCAGGCCGCTTTGGCCCAGTAGGTGGGCTTTTTTTATTTTCTTAATTTTTTTGCTTTTTTATTTGTTTTATTTGTTTTTGAGTTGTTTTTTGCTGTATTTAGAGTTTCTTTGTGAATATTTTTGCTTTAGGTACAAAAATTTACAAACTTTGATCTGTTAGTGCCGGTAGTTTTCAAATTTGAATAGTTTAAATTTTGAATTATTTGAAATTTGTGTGAATCACTAGTTTGTGAATAACTTAACTTTGGAAAAAGATTTTTCAGTGATTCTTTTTTCTTATGTTTAATATTAGTGTGTTTTATCATTATATTCAATTTGGTAATGCTTAGGTTATTTAAAAAATGAAATGCCTTTGTAACATTTCAGTTTTCGTCGGAAACCCTGATACTTCGAAAAAGATTGTCCATTTTGTACACGAAGTGTATCCAGTTTTTGCCGTAACCCTCTCTACTTTTTTGCACATGCTATTTGTATGAAATTATGATACCATGCCAACTTTCAACCTTTTCTGAGTTCATTTCAAATGCTTTTCAATTTTAGGGTCATTTAGCTGGAAAAAAATCAGTAAATGCATGAAAAAGAATTTGTTTGCACATAAAATTTCTTCGCGTTTCAAATGCCAAAACACATAATTAACTACCCTAACTATTACAGACATTCCCTCCTGGGTGTGAAACACAGAAGAAAGTGATGATAGTGAAGCCGATCACATTCCAGATCTTTGGGTGTGAAACATTTTCTTCTCGTGTGTCCCTTTGTGCCGTAGCCAGGGAAAATCTTCATCATTTAACTAGATGGTCGGGTCAATATTCACTGTGAATGGAGCAATTTCATCAAAATTTTCATAATATTCTGACATGTCTATCTTGTCATCCACTCCCACGATGTTTCTTTTTCCTGAAAGAACTATGTGGCGCTTTGGCTCGTCATATGATCCATTCGCTTCCTTATCTTTTCTTTTTCTCGGCCTGGTAGACATGTCTTTCACATAAAAAACCTGTGCCACATCATTGGCTAGGACAAATGGTTCGTCTGCATACGCAAGATTGTTGAGATCCACTGTTGTCATTCCGTACTGCGGGTCTTCCGTTACCCGGCCTCGTGTCATATTGACCCATTTGCACCGAAACAAAGGGACCTTCAAATCACCTGATCCATAGTTAAGTTCCCATATGTCCTTTATGTAACCATAATATGTTTCCTTTCCTGTGTTGGTTGTTGCATCAAAGCGGACACCACTGTTTTGGTTGGTGCTCTTCTTATCTTGGACGATTGTGTAAAATGTATTCCCATTTATCTGGTACCCTTTGAAAGTCATTATATTCGAAGATGGTAACTGGGACAGCGAGTACATGTCATTTTGAATATCGCCATCATTCAGGGCACGTTTCTACAACCAACCGGCGAAAGTCCTCGTTTGTTCGCGTGTAATCCAGTCGTCAGACTTCTCCGGGTGTTTGGACTATAGAAAATTCTTGTGTTCCTCCATATACGGAGCCACCAAGGCGGAATTTTGTAGAACTGTGTAGTGTGCTTAAGTGAGAGAATGCCCGTCCATACATATCATTTGATGCCCTCCTAGCGTGCTTTTTCCTTCCAGTCTGCCCTTATGCTGCGATTCAGGAACACCAATCGGCTTAAGGTCAGGAATAAAGTCAATACAAAACTCAATGACCTCCTCATTTTCATGGCCCTTCGAGATGCTTCCTTCTAGCCTAGCACGGTTATGAACATATTTCTTCAAGACTCCCATGAACCTTTCAAAGGGGAACATATTGTGTAGAAATACAGGACCCAAAACGTTAATCTCTTCGCAAAGGTGAACTAGGACGTGCGTCATGATGTTGAAGAAGGATGGTGGGAACACCAACTCGAAACTGACAAGACATTGCACCAAATCATTCTGTAACCTTGGTATGATTTCTGGATCGATTACCTTCTGAGAGATTGCAGTGAGGAATGCACATAGCTTCACAATGGCCAATCGAATGTTTTCCGGTAGAAGCCCCCTCAATGCAACCGGAAGGAGTTGCGTCGTAATCACGTGGTAGTCATGAGATTTTAGGTTCTGGAACTTTTTCTCTGCCATATTTATTATTCCCTCTATATTCGATGAGAAGCCAGACGGTACCTTTATGCTGAGCAGGCATTCGAAGAAGATTTCCTTCTCTTCTTTGGTAAGAGCGTAGCTGGCCTGACCCTGATGTATGTCGTCTTTTCCGTGTATACGTTGCTGGTCCTCCCGTGCCTCTGGTGTATATTTTGTCTTCCCATACACGCCCAAAAAGCCAAGCAGGGTCACGCAAAGATTCTTCGTCACGTGCATCACGTCGATTGCGGAGCGGACCTCTAGGTCTTTCCAATATGGCAGGTCCCAAAATATAGATTTCTTCTTCCACATGGGTGCGCGTCCGTCAGCGTCCTTCGGAACAGGTTGTCCGCCAGGACCCTTTCCAAAGATTACCTTCAAATCCTTGACCATATCATGTACATCAGCACCAGTACGGTGGCGAGGCTTCGTCCGGTGATCCGCCTCACCTTTGAAATGCTTGCCTTTCTTTCTTATGGGATGCCTGCTCGGAAGAAATCGACGATGTCCCTGGTACACATTCTTCTTACAACTATTCAAATATATACTGTTGGTATCATCCAAACAGTGCGTGCATCCATAGTATCCCTTATTTGTCTGTCCTGAAAGGTTACTGAGAGCAGGCCAATCATTGATGGTCACGAACAGCAACGCCTTTAGGTCAATTCTTCCCCCATGTGCTCATCCCACGCACGTACACCTGTTCCATTCCACAGTTGTAAGAGTTCTTCAACTAATGGCCTTAGGTACACATCAATGTCGTTGCCGGGGTGCTTAGGGCCTTGGATGAGCACTGGCATCATAATGAACTTCCGCTTCATGCACAACCAAGGAGGAAGGTTATACAAACATAGAGTCATAGGCCACGTGCTATGGTTACTGCTCTGCTCCCCAAAAGGATTAATGCCATCTACGCTTAGACCAAACCATACGTTCCTTGGGTCACCTGCAAACTCCTCCCAGTACTTTCTCTCGATTTTTCTCCACCGCGAACCGTTAGCGGGTGCTCTCAACTTTCCATCTTTCTTACGGTCTTCTGCGTTCCACCGCATCGCCTTCGCATGCTCTTTGTTTTGGAACAAACGTTTCAACCGTGGTATTATAGGAGCATACCACATCACCTTGGCAGGAATCTTCTTCCTGGGGCGCTCACCCTCGACATCACCAGGGTCATCGCGACTGATCTTATAATGCAATGCACCGCATACTGGGCAAGCATTCAAATCCTCGTACTCACCGCGGTAGAGGATGCAGTCATTAGGGCATGCATGTATCTTTTGCACCTCTAACCCTAGAGGGCAGACAACCTTCTTTGCTTCATACGTACTCTCGGGCAATTCGTTGTCCTTTGGAAGCATATTCTTTATCATTACCAGCAACTTTCCAAATCCCTTGTCAGATACACCATTCTGTGCCTTCCATTGCAGCAATTCAAGTGTGGTGCCCAACTTTTTTTTGTCAGCTTCGCAATTCGGGTACAACAATTTCTTGTGATCCTCTAACATGCGCTGCAACTTCGTCCTCTCCAGATCACTTGCGCAGTTTCTCTTTGCATTGGCAATTGCCCGACCTAGATCATCAGCGGGCTCATCTGATGCCTCTTCTTCACCTTCTTTGTGCATTGTCGGCTCAGCTTCTTCCCCCATTGTTGTATCATCGTATTCAGGGAACCCATGGCCAGGATAGCCGTCGTCGTCCTCTTCTTCTTCATTGTCTTCCATCATAACCCCTATTTCTCCGTGCTTGGTCCAAACATTATAGTGGGCCATGAAACCGGACTCAAATAGGTGGACGTGAATGGTTCTTGACGTAGAGTAACCGTGACCATTCTTACAACCAGCACATGGACAAGGCATAAAACCATCCGCCCGCTTGTTTGCCTTAGCGGCAAGCAGAAAAGTATGCACGCCATTAATGAACTCGGGAGAGCATCTGTCATCATACATCCGTTGTCGGCTCATCTTCATTACACAACACCGAATAGACCAAATTAATACAAGTTCATACATAAAGTTCATACATAAAGTTCATACATAAAGTTCATACATAAAGTTTATATACAACACTTAATTAAATGCAACATACAAATAACTCTCTAGCTAAAGAATTTAAATGCAATAACAAATGCGATGAAGATCGCAATTAAGGTAGCAATTGATCCAACAACATAATGATACCAAGCCACACTATCAATGGCATATTTTCTAATCTTTCTAATCTTCAACCTCATTTTCTCCATCTTGATCTTGTGATCATCGACGACATCGGCAACATGCAACTCCAATTCCATCTTCTCCCCCTCAATTCTTTTCAATTTTTGTTTCAAATACTCGTTTTCTCTTTCAACTAAATTTAACCTCTCGACAATAGGGTCGGTTGGAATTTCCGGTTCACATACCTCCTAGATAAAAATATCTATGTCAACTTGATGGGCATAATTTGTCATAAACACGAAATGCAACAACTAGTTTTAAAAGAGAATATACCACATCCGAATCATAACAAGGACGAGGGCCGACGGGGACGGATATCAAAACCATGGCACTATGTATAACAAACAACGTACGGGTAAGATAATTATACGAGTAACTATATATCCAAATCACATAAACATCAATTTGGTAATGTAAAACATTCATGAACAAGAGCCTCACCAGAAGGTGGTGCCGGCGACGGGACGGTGTGGGCGATCGACGGTGGTTACGACGGAGATTTAGAAGGCACTAAGTAAACCACACCTACATATACAAACTAAGTGTTATTTTTATGCTCAAATTGCATATAAATCAAATACTAGCAAATATAATTATTCCTCCCAAATTAATCACTGTACATAGCATTGCAAGAGCTAATCTAGCAATGAGAGTTGAAAGGACAAAGTTGCTAACCTTTGTGATCATTTGAATGGATGGGGGCCTTCAAATCTTGACAAATTTTGGGCAAAATTTGTGAGGAGCTCGAGGAGAGAGGGGGAAGAACAGAGGAAGTGAGGAGAAAGGGGAAGAACAGAGTGGCTCGGGGGGACGAAGGGTTTATGTACGTCGACCTTTAGTACCGGTCCGTGCCACGAACCGGTACTAAAGGTGCTGGACGGGCCCCAGACTGATAACACCCTGCCACCATCCACTTTAGTACCGGTTCGTGACACGAACCGGTACAATAGGTTCGCCACGAACCGGTACTAATGAGAACGGCCGGCTAGCCGTTGAAACCGGCACTATTGGACACATTAGTGCCGGCTCAAAACCAAACCGACACTAATGTGTCTCATATTAGGTCCTTTTTCTACTAGTGAGAGGGGCGAATCGTCTCTGTCCTGTCGTGTATCTGGCATGAGTCTGCCAATCTCTCGGACAAACCGGTTGCCAGCGAATGCACCACAATGGGGTCCGATGGTAGAGTGAGGTAAATGGAGTTGCTGCTTAAGGAAGGGAGGTCCCTGGCTGAAACAGACAGGCATCGGTCGCGGCTGAGAAACAGCGCGGTGTCACCTATGCTTTTCACCAGGATAAGCTTATTACAGTGTTGGTTGTTCAGATCCACCACGTAGAGCCTGCAGACTACTCGTCGCGACCAGTCCAACGCGTTCCACGGCTGCCGGACGGCGAGCAGCGTCCTTCCACCGGACTCCACGAGGTAAAAACTACAGACTCTGCGGTCAACAGAATGTGGAGCGTGAGCAATCACCACATGGTTCTCCAACGGTACAGCTTTGCCTCTCGGAGGGTATAGCTGCACGATCTCGCTCGAGCACGACAGGGTGGCGTAGAGCCTTCCTTGGAAGGGCAGGGCGCATCCAACGTAGAACCCTCTGTGGAGGATCTCCCAATCTGACGAGCCCGGGTCGGCGGCGAGCACCACGTTCGTGTAGGGGAACCATACCACCACGGCGATGGAGTCCGCGGAGGACGCCACGCTGCTGCACACCGCGGCGTTCATGTCGAGCAGGGACGCCTTCTGCCTGATCACCTGGAGGTACATGGTGAGGAGGGGCGGGAAGTCGACGGCGTCGCGCGTGAACGGGTGCAGCATGCGGACCGAGGTGGTGCGCTCGTGCATGAGGACGACGAGGCCAGCGGGGCCAAGGTGGATCCTTTTCGCTTTCTTCCAGCTGCCGCCGCCGACGCGGACGGAGCAGACGGGGTCGATTTCCTACCCATCCCGCAAGTATGCCCTGCGCGTCGCCTGTCGTCCCCACTCTATTTCTTTCCTTATGATGATGACCCTTTGCGGCGTCTGTCGCTCGCCGGGTCGGGCCTTTCTACGTGTTGTTACTTGGTCCAACTCCAACACTAGTTGGTTAAGAATTTTATGGCATTTCGTTTTTATTTTATATTTTCTCAGATCAAAACATATACATTTTGTTTACCCTAACAGCAACTCCAACCGGGCGACCCAAACGAAAACGCGGTTTGTCTGCTTTTTATCCGTTTGGATCGGTCAGGCGGACGGGCGCGTCCAGTTTTTCTTACGGGTCGGCTGGTGCGCTCGACGAAAGACAGAACCAAATTTGTTAGTTTCAAATTTTTTTGATAACTACGTGGCACAGATAAACATAAATAAAAACTTAATTAAACACAAGTGGTCAGTCAACCGCCGGCAAAAGTCCGCTTAAAATATAATTAAACATTAATTGAAAACAAAAAAAAGTCCACGCCCAAACGCTGCACTACACGTCCGCGTTGCCCTTGCCGTCGCCATCGCCACCGGTGAGGTCGATGAAGACGGGAGGTGGCCCAGCCCACCCGAACGCCGCTTGGTAGGCTGCCCTGGCAGCCTCCTCCGGCGTCTGCTGCGGCGGTGGCATTGCGGCTCGCCGAGCGCTCCTCCTCAAGGCGTGATGCCTCCTCGTCACGGCGCAGCTCCTGCTCCCGGCGTATCTGCCGCTCGCTGTCGGCCGCCTCCTCGGTGAGCCAATGCGCCTTCCAACGCTCAAGGTGGGCCGCCGCCTCCTCCGTCGTCGCGGTGTAGTGGACCGGAGGCGCGCTCATCCACTCACGGAGCTTGCCGGTCCACGTGTAGCACTCCTCCGGCCAAGTGGGCGGAGGCGCGAGCGCTTTCGCGTCGGCGTGGGCTCCCACTCCGCCTTGGGCTCGATGGTGGGCAACGTCAACGGTTGCGGAGGCGGGACGAAGAGCGGGGCATGGACGGAGTCCCCCGCAGCCGGCAAGGTGAGGGCGTGCTCCAGCCCATCCCAATGGGCGTCCTCCTTCATCCTGCTCGCCTCCAGTGCGTGCTGCAGGGCTAGCTCGAGGTGGCTTGGTACGCCGCCTCTTCTTCCTCCTCCTTCGGCAAAATCTCGTGCG
Organism: Triticum dicoccoides; assembly: GCF_002162155.2. Taxonomy (NCBI): domain Eukaryota; kingdom Viridiplantae; phylum Streptophyta; class Magnoliopsida; order Poales; family Poaceae; genus Triticum; species Triticum dicoccoides. Next base: position 655,101,916 of record NC_041391.1, on the reverse strand, counting down.
GCGGCGGAGGAACGGCATGGTCGACGTGGATGCCTCGGCGGCGCTCCTCCTCATGCTCTAGCGCGAACCAGCGCTCCCAGTTGGGGGAGTCTGGCACGTAGGCACACATTGTCTGTTGCTCCAGAGCGAGGGCTGCGTGACTTCGGCGAGCCTCCTCGGCATGCGCCTGCGCTGAGCGCGGCACTGCCGGAATGAGGATCCGCTGCGGATCCAGATGCCAACCGCGCGACAGGTTGACATCTAGATACTGCAGTAGCCGACGGTACTGCCAGTGCTACCGCGCGTGGTGGACTGGTATGTACAGACGTTCCCTCTCCGGTGGTGAGTCGCGTCTAGCAGGTGGTGAAGGAAATATGCCCTAGAGGCAAAAATAATGTTATTATTTATTTTCTTAATTCATGATAAATATTTATTATTCATGCTAGAATTGTATTAACCGGAAACTTAGTACATATGTGAATACATAGACAAAACATATAGTCCCTAGTATGCCTCTACTTGACTAACTCATTAATCAAAGATGGTTATATTTCCTAACCATAGACATGTGTTGTCATTTGATGAAAGGGATCACATCATTAGGAGAATGATGTGATGGACATGACCCATCCATTAGCTTAGCATTATGATCGTGTCAGTTTCATTGCTACTGCTTTCTTCATGACTTATACAAGTTCCTCAGACTATGAGATTATGCAACTCCCGAATATCGGAGGAACACTTTGTGTGTTACCAAACATCACAACGTAAATGGGTGATTATAAAGGTGCTCTACAGGTGCCTCCGAAGGTGTTTGTTGCGTTGGCATAGATCGAGATTAGGATTTGTCACTCCGTGTTTCGGAGTGGTATCTCTGGGCCCTCTCGGTAATATTCATCACTATAAGCCTTGCAAGCATTTTGACTAATGAGTTAGTTGCGGTATGAAGTATTATGGAACGAGTAAAGAGACTTGCCGGTAATGAGATTGAACTAGGTATGGTGATACCGACGATCGAATCTCGGGCAAGTCATACCGATGACAAAGGGAACAACGTATGTTGTTATGCGGTTTGACCGATAAAGATCTTCGTAGAATATGTAGGAACCAATATGAGCATTCAGGTTCCGCTATTGGTTATTGACCGGAGATGTGGATCGGTCGTGTCTACATAGTTCTCGAACCCGTAGGGTCCGCACGCTTAACGTTCGATGACGATTGGTAGTATGAGTTTATGTGATATGATGTACCGAAGGTTTTTCTAGGTCCCGGATATGATCACGGACATGAAGAGGAGTCTCGAAATGGTCGAGACATAAAGATTGATATATTGGACGACTATATTCGGACACCGGAAGTGTTCCGAAGAAGTTTCGGATAAAACCGGAGTGCCGAAGGGTTATCGCAACCACCGGGGGAACTAATGGGCCTCGATGGGCCTTAGTGGAGATAGAGAGGGGCGGCCAGGGCTGGCCACGCCCCCCTCCCCCTTGAGTCTGAATAGGAAAAGGAAGGGGGCGGCGCCTGAGGGAGTCCTGGATAAGGGGGTATCCGGATAGCCGGACTATATGCTTTGGTCAGACTGTTGGACTATGAAGATACAAGATTGAAGACTTCGTCCTGTGTCCAGATAGGACTCTCCTTGGCGTGGAAGGCAAGCTTGGCGATTCGGATGTAGATCTCCTTCTCTGTAAACCGACTCCGTGTAACCCTAGCCCCCTCTGGTGTCTATATAAACCGCAGGGTTTGGTCCGTAGGACGAAACAAGAACAACAACAATCATACCATAGGCTAGCTTCTAGGGTTTAGCCTCTCTGATCTCGTGGTAGATCAACTCTTGTAATACTCATATCATCAAGATCAATCAAGAAGGAAGTAGGGTATTACCTCCATCGAGAGGGCCTGAACCTGGGTAAACATCGTGTCCCTAGCCTCCTGTTACCATTAGCCTTAGACGCACAGTTCGGGACCCCCTACCCGAGATCCGCCGGTTTTGACACCGACATTGCTGCTTTCATTTAGAGTTCCTCTGTGTCGTCGCTGTAAGGATCGATGGCTTCTCCAACCTTCAACAACGCCGTCCTGGGTGAGACTTTCCTCCCTGGACAGATCTTCATGTTCGGTGGCTTCGCACTGCGGGCCAATTCGCTTGGCCATCTGGAGCAGATCGATAGCTACGCCCCTGGCCATCAGGTCATGTTCGGAAACCTAAACTACACTGCCGACATCCGCGGAGACTTGATCTTCGACGGATTCGGGCCCATGTCAGGAGCGCCGAACGATCACGACGTGCATGTCCTAGATCTGCAGTCAGACAGTATTCGGGACACCGCGCCTGCTACAGCTCCGGACTTCGTTCCAGAGCAGGTCGTGCCTTCCGAGGACGGGTGGATGGACCCCGCCCCGCAGGCCGCACACTCATCAGCGTTGGAGCCGAACACAGATTCCTCTCCTAAGGAAGTCTGTATTTCCGGACCCCCGGACTCATCTCCGGCCGTATGTTCCTGACCGCGTGCATCCATGCCTGTCGAATCCAACTGGGCCCCGGTTATGGAATTCACCGCCGCAGATATCTTTCAACACTCACCCTTCGGAAACGTGCTAGATTCATTAAGGTCTATCTCTCTATCAGGAGACTCCTGGCCGAACTATGTCTGGCTCGAGTGGGAAGCTGGCGATGAAGAAATTCGTTACCCGCCCACCACCCACTTAATAGCCACGGCCAATGACTTGACCGACGTGCTTAACTTTGATTTCGAAGACATCGACGGTATAGACGATGATGCGGGAGAAGAACAGGAACCACCGCCCACAGGGCGCTGGACTGCCACCTCTTCATATGATATATATATGGTAGATACTCCCAAAGAAACCAATGGCGATGAGGCAATGGGAGATAACCCCTCGGGGAAGAAATCAAAGCATGGGCGTCATCGGCGCCGCTCCAAGGCCCGCCACAACAACACCGGCACTGGAGAAGAAAATCCATATGGTGCCGAAGAGGAATACGATCTTGATCAACCCACCTTCAAGCAAGCCGAACAGGAACACAGGCAGGCTAGCCCAGACGGACAAGCGACATACGGATATTTGGAGGACGATAACTATATGCCTCCCTCCGAAGACGAGGTGAGCCTCGGTGACGACGTATTTGGTGTACCAGAGGATCCCATAGAGCGGGAGCGCTTCAAGCGCCGGCTTATAGCCACTGCAAGAAGCCTGAAAAAGAAGCAGCAGCAGCTCCAAGATGACCAAGATCTGCTTGCACACAGATGGAGCGAAGTCCTGGCAGCCGAGGAATACAGACTCGAGCCCCCGATCAGGGGATACCCAAAGCACAAACCGCTAGAAGAAGAGGCCGAAGAGCCTGAACTTCCAGCACAAGATGAGGCTGACCAGCCACCCCGTGGCCGGGATAAAACGGCATATCATGCCGGATACCAGCCTGCACCCCCATGCCGGTTCACTACGACCCGGGGCAATACGCAAGACCTGCGAGACACATTGGAAAACAACACAGGACAACCAAGATCGATCTACGGATCATGGGGGCGCGCCACAGCTCATGACACTGATCGTCATGCCGGATACCATACTGATAAATCCGGCCGGGACGAACATAACCGACCAGACCTAATCGGACTGCGCCGCGTCATAGCCCGGCACAGAGGTGCCGCACACCCCCTCTGCTTCACTGATGAAGTAATGGAACATGAATTCCCAGAAGGGTTTAAACCTGTCAACATTGAGTCATACGATGGCACAACAGACCCCGCGGTGTGGATCGAAGATTTCCTTCTCCACATTCACATGGCTCGCGGAGATGACCTACATGCCATCAAATACCTCCCACTCAAGCTTAAGGGGCCAGCCAGACATTGGCTGAATAGCCTGCCAGCAAACTCCATTGGTAGTTGGGAAAATCTTGAGGACGCATTCCTCGATAACTTCCAGGGCACCTACGTGCGACCACCGGATGCCGATGACTTAAGTCAAGTTACCCAACAGCCCGGAGAGTCAGCCAGGAAATTCTGGACTCGGTTCCTAACTAAAAAGAACCAAATCATCGACTGTCCGGATGCCGAGGCCCTGGCAGCCTTTAAGCATAATATCCGTGACGAGTGGCTTGCCTGAAACCTCGGCCAAGAAAAACCGAAGACCATGGCGGCCCTCACAACACTAATGACCCGCTTTTGCACAGGTGAGGACAGCTGGCTGGCTCGCAGTAACACCGCGCCAGGAAACCCTGGCACTTCAGATATCCATGGCAGTAACGGAAAGCCAGAGCGCAACAGACACAAGCATCGAAACAATGGCGACAATGCTGAGGATACGGCAGTCAATGCCGGATTCAGCAACTCCAAATCTGGTCAGCAGAAGAAGCCGTTCAAAAGAAACAATCCGGGATCGTCCAGTCTGGACCGCATACTCGACCGCTCGTGCCAGATTCATGGCACCCCCGATAAACCATCCAATCACACTAACAGAGATTGCTGGGTGTTCAAACAAGACGGCAATATAAATGCCGAAAACAAGGACAAGGGGCTGCACAACGATGATGACGAGGAGCCCCGACGTCCGAACACTGGAGGACAGAAGAAATTTCCTCCCCAGGTAAAAATGGTGAACATGATCTATGCCACTCACATCCCCAAATGGGAGCGAAAGCGTGCACTTAGGGACGTCTATGTGATGGAGCCCGTCGCCCCAAAATTCAACCCATGGTCATCCTACCCGATCACTTCGATCGTAGGGACCATCCCACCAGCATCCTTCACGGTGGCTTAGCCACATTGGTCCTTGACCCAATCATCGACGGATTCCACCTCACGCGAGTCCTCATGGACAGTTGCAGCAGCCTAAACCTGCTCTATCAGGACACAGTGCAGAAAATGGGCATCGATCCATCATGGATCAAACCCACCAAAACCACCTTCAAAGGTGTAATTCCAGGGGTAGAGGCCCGCTGTACAGGCTCAATAACACTAGAAGTGGTCTTCGGATCTCCGGATAACTTCCGAAGCGAAGAGTTAATCTTCGATATCGTCCCTTTCCGTAGTGGATATCATGCACTACTTGGACGAACCGCGTTTGCCCGATTCAATGCGATGCCTCACTATGCATACCTTAAGCTCAAGATGCCAGGACCTCGCGGGGTTATCACAGTCAATGGAAATACAGACCGCTCCCTCCGTACAGAAGAGCACACTGCGGCCCTCGCGGCCGAAGTACAAAGCAACCTCCTTCGACAAACAGCCAATTCAGCAACGACAACCCCGAGCACCATCAAGCGAGTCCGGAGCACCCCGCAACAGGACTGTCAGCTATGCCAGGAGCTCGATTAGCAATCCGGCCTCCACCCCAGCCCCATTCAGGCGGCGTTTGTGCCACGCGTACATAAATACGCGCTTCAAATACCATGGGCATAGGTGGAGGCGAGACGACAATGAGGCCAGAGTGCGGTTCAGCCGCCATGAGGCTCGCATACCATTTTTTCTTTTTTCAGGACCCTACTTTCGGGCAGCCCCTTCAGAGAGATCGGATAACCGGACTCATTAAAGAGGGAACACCAAGGAGGCAAGAGGCTTTTGCAGACAAGGGAATACTCAGGTGGTCTTCTTCACTGATCGTTATACCTGTTCTTACATACCCGCACGTAGCCTGCCCTTGGATAGGACATGTCAAATAGTCCTATTTCTTTCTGCTTAATGCATTAATTGTACACCTACGCCTTGCCGTATTGACCAAATAAATTGGAAGTAGTACACAGCGTCACCTTCTTATTACCATCTTCATATTTCCCATTGAATATTTATTCATTATTGCATCCGTACATTTTGGTACGCTCGGTTTGCTAGGGGCTTCTTGTCGAGCCCCATAATATGGCAAGAAAAGTCCGAACACTTTCGACAGTGCGGCACCCCGAACTTATAGCATTATATGCATCAGCTCTGAATCATGTCTTGGGTCAATAGTTGGGTTAGCCCAGCTCCCTTGTTTTGGTACCTTACGTTCCGTTATATCGGCTAAGGTAGCGCAGGGAGAACTACTGTGATTCTGTCCCAGTTCTTCTGGATGAGCACCTCAGTAGAGAAAGCCAAAAACTGACCGTCATGATGCGGCGAGAGCTGGTCGCTGTTCGCGAGGTACTAAATCCTTAAAGATTTTTTCCGCTTAAGGCGAGGAATCGGCCTTGCCCGATCGGCGTGTATAACGCCCCAGTTCGGCCTTCGGAATACTAGGGGCTTTGCTGAAACTTAAAATTATAGACTTCTATGGCCAAGTGAGAGTTATAAAGCCGAATAGTCCAATTGCCTTGTTCGCTATGCCAAACACCTCCTTAAAGGACCAAGAACTTGGATAAAGAGTTTTTGGGTTTCCACAAACACCCCAGTACTAGTTACAAGGGGGCGGAAGCCGACGACTGGCCTACTTTCAGATTTTGATAAACGGCCGCAGAGAAGGTAATATTTTAAATCAAACAAAGCGTAATATAGTGCAATCAAACTCGTTCCCATATTATACACACGACATGAGTACATTCACTCGAAAATTATGTCCTTAGGACATTCATTTGCCACAAGCCGAGCGCCTTTCATAACGCCATCATAATATTTTTCGGGGTAGCGATGCTCCTTGCCCTCCGGGGGTCCTTCCTTCACGAGCTTCTCAGCATCCATCTTGGCCCAATGCATCTTCGCGTGGGCAAAGGCCCGTCGGGCACCCTCAATACATACAGACTACTTGATCACTTCTAGCCGTGGACAGGCATGCACCATCCGCTTCACCAGGCCAAAGTAGCTGCCGGGCAGGGGCTCGCCAGGCCACATCCGGACTATGAGATCCTTCATGGCCTGTTCGGCCACATTGTGGAGTTCGACCAGCTGCTTCAGCTGGTCACTCAGAGGCATTGGGTGTTCGGTCCCAGTATATTAGGACCAGAACAGCTTCTCTGTGGAGCTCCCCTCTTCAGTGCGATAGAACTCCGCGGCATCCGAAATGCTGCGTGGCAGATCTGCAAATGCCCCTAGAGAGCTCCGGATTCGTGTAAGTAAAAGAAGTGACTCCTCCAAATGCTTGCTTTGCATAAAGAATGTCTTACCCTCCGCTATCTTCTTGGCCGCCTGGATTTCCTGGAGGGCCTTTTGGGCTTCGGCCTTGGCATCTGCCGCACTCTGGAGGGCCTTCGCAAGTTCAGACCCTTGCGTCTTGAAGTCATGCTCCAAGGACTCGAACTTCTTGCCGAGCTCCCGGAGCTCTTGCTGTACCTCTCCCACCCGAGCATCTTGCTTCTCGTGCCCGGTGCACTCCGTATCCGCCTTGGCTTTGGTCGCGGACAGTGCTTCCTTCAGGGCCGCCACTTCGGTCGCGGTCCCTATCAAAAGCCATGATGCTTCTTGTTAGCATCATCAACTTTTTCTCCTCTATACGACATACGGACGGGGTTTCACTTACCTTTGTTCTCCTCGAGCTGCTTCTTCACGAGGCCGAGCTCTTCTTCAGCCTTCCCCAGTTTGCGCTTGAGTCCGGGAACCTCAGCCGTGTGCGCAGCGGTGGTTAGCAGCAATGCCTGTTCATTCATATAGACAAGTACTATTAGCTTCCTGCGGTTTTTTAGTTGACCCTCCGTTTGGCTTTTCTTTCCGAACACCAACCAGAGTATCAGGGGCTACTGTCTATCGGGTGATATTTCCTCACACTTTTTCATTACTTACCTCAAAGCCTATTAGCAGGCTGGTGCAGGCTTCGGTCAATCCGCTCTTGGCGAACCGAACCTTCTCAATCACCGTACTCATGAGAGTACGGTGCTTGTCGTTGATGGAAGCGCCTCGAAGCACTTCCAACAACATATCCGATGCCTCCGTCTGGGCGGAGGTCATCGGCACGGCCGACTCGCTCTCCTTCGTGAGGCGCTGCCTTTTGGAATCCGGAGCCTTCAGAGGCTCCGGCGCAGTAACCGGAGGGGAGCCAGGATTGCTCTGGCTCCCGTCTTCACAATCCATGGGGGTCTTACCCCCCATGTGTCCGGCGCTTGGGATTTTGCCTTGGGGCGTCTCTCGAACCATCGCCTCCTGCTCTGGTATCCTCCGGGATAACACCTGGGTGTCATCCGCAGGTCGTGGGGAGGTGGCCGTCGGGAGTGAGTTCATCTCCGACTCGTCCAGAGACTCCTCCAAAGAGGACACCCCAAGATTGGACCCAGCCGGACTGCATATACGTGTTTGGTGTCATTACAAACCACGAGGTCAAATTCGCACGGAAAAGTATTATGGAATGCGGATACTTACGACCTCGCCCCGGGTTTCCCCCTGGGCAGCCACTACTCATCGCTATAAGCGGCGGTAGTGGAGTGATCTGGAAGGGACGCATTTCCCTTCTTCGGCGTCCCGGCCTCCCCCGACGGGGCGGCCTTCCTTTTCTTCTCCTCCCTAGTATGGGGAGGGGGCATTTATTCATGTTTCCCCCTTCTTCGGGGGGGGGGGATCTTCCTCGTCATCTTTGGATGACGATTCTATCACGGCCTTGCGCCGGAGACCTTTTCTGGTCCCCGCGGCCGCCTTCTTGGACCCTTCGGCACCCTCAGTTGAGGTGGCCTTCCTCTTCCTCTCCTCCCCTTCGTGGGAGGAATGCGCCTCGTCCTCTTCTGGCGAGGCGTCGGGTGCGGCCTCGCACCGAAGACCCTTCCGGGTCCCCGTGTCCTTTTTCGGCCTTTTTCTCCGGCACCTTGTAAAGCGCCGGAACCAGCATCTCCGCCAGAAGCGCATCTACTGGGTCCTCAGGCAATGGAGCCGGACAGTCAATCCGCTCCACCGTCTCCACCCAATCCTGTTTGGTCAGCATGGTGACTTAAAAATCCTCCCCCGAATGTACTAAGGGAACATCTTGTAATAGTCGGAGGACTTACTGGACTGGCAAGGCGCTTTGCGCTGAGCCCACGGTCCTCGGAAAGGGGAGGAGGAACTTCGCCAGTCTTGAACAGCACCTTACAGATTTCTTTATGCGTTGTGTCAAAGAGCTTCAGCAGCATCTGGTGTTCAGCCGGATCGAACTCCCACATATCAAATGCCCGTCTCTGACACGGGAGAATCCGACGAATGAGCATGACCTGGACCATGTTGACAAGCTTGATCTTCTTGTCCCTCATACTCTTGATGCAGGTCTTGAGTCCGGTCAGCTCCGTGGGTTTGCCCCAGGCCAGGCCCTTCTTTTCCCAAGAAGTAAGCTGCATGAGGATTCTGGATATGAATTTGGGGGCTGCCACCCAGTTGGCGTCGCGCGTCTCGGTGATGTAGAACCACCCTGCTTGCCATCCTTTTATGGTCTCCACGAAGGAGCCGTGGAGCCATGAGACGTTGGGCATCTTGCCCACCATGGCGCCTCCGCACTCCGCCTGTTGGCAGCTCATGATCTTCGGCTTCACGCAGAAGATCTTCAACCACAGGCCGAAGTGAGGTTTGATGCGGAGGAAGGCCTCGCACACGACGATGAAGGCCGAGATGTTGAGGACGAAATTTGGGGCAAGATCGTGAAAATCTAGCCCGTAGTAGTACATGAGCCCATGGACAAACGGGTGGAGTGGAAATCCTAGTCCGCGGATGAAATGGGGGAGAAATACTACTCTCTCCCGAGACTTCAGGGTGGGGGTAATCTGTGCCTCTGCCGGAAGCCTGTGCGCGATGCTCTCGGCCAGGTATCCGGCCTCCCGAAGCCTCGTGATGTTCTCCTCTGTGACGGAGGAGGCCATCCACTTGCCTCCCGCTCCAGACATGCTGCGGTCCTACGGAAAAGGTGAGAACTTGGGCGCTGGAGCTCAAGGGTGTGAGAATGGATGAGCAAAGGAGGAGGAAGGCGTGGGTGAAAATGGGAGATCTTTGTCCCGTTATAAAGGTGATGCAGAATGTGCGCCTCCCCACTTGCCTCTCGAAATCTCTTATTTTTCTAGGCGCCTCGATTGATGGCGCTGGTTGGGTTACCCATACCCGTATTGATGAAGATCCTGCGATAAGGGGACACGATCTCTGCTTTGACAAGGCGTGCCAAAGAAACCGCCTCGCGATGTGTGCGGAAGCAGGTTGTAGAAAATGTTTCGAATAATTACCGAGCCGTGGCGTGATGTCACACTACGAAGAGTTGTTAGCAGATCAGATTCGTGGATTATTATTCTCTCTACGGTGGTATATGGAATTTATCTTGCAGAGCCAGACACGGTCCTTGTGTTCGGAATTTATCTTGAAGTATTCAGAGATGGAACCCGCCTTGCAATGTCGAAGACAATCTACGCGCCGGACTCATCGTCATTGAAGCCTGGTTCAGGGGCTACTGAGGGAGTCCTGGATAAGGGGGTATCTGGACAGCCAGACTGTATGCTTTGGCCAGACTGTTGGACTATGAAGATACAAGATTGAAGACTTCGTCCCGTGTCCGGATAGGACTCTCCTTGGCGTGAAAGGCAAGCTTGGCGATTCGGATGTACATCTCCTTCTTTGTAAACCAACTCCGTGTAACCCTAGCCCCCTCCGATGTCTATATAAACTGGAGGGTTTGGTCCGTAGGACACAACAAGAACAACAACAGTCATACCATAGGCTAGCTTCTAGGGTTTAGCCTCTCTGATCTCGTGGTAGATCAACTCTTGTAATACTCATATCATCAAGATCAATCAAGCAGGAAGTAGGGTATTACCTCCATCGAGAGGGCCCAAACCTGGGTAAACATCGTGTCCCCAGCCTCCTGTTACCATTCGGGACCCCCTACCCAAGATCCGCCGGTTTTGACATCGACAGTGCCCCCCTTTACTTCCCCCTCTCCCTCTCCTTCCTTCCCCCTCTCTCCCTTTAGGTGGAAACCTACTAGGACTTGGAGTCCTAGTAGGATTCCCCTCTTGGGGGGCGCCAAGGAGGGCCGGCCGGCCTTCCCTCTCCTCCTTTATATACGGGGAAGGGGGCACCCCATAGACACACAAGTTGATCTTTTAGCCGTGTGCGGTGCCCCCTCCACAGTTTTCCACCTCGGTCATATCATCGTAGTGCTTAGGCGAAGCCCTGCGCCGGTAACTTCATCATCACCGTCACCACGCCGTCATGCTGATGGAAATCTCCCTCGGCCTCAGCTGATTCTAGAGTTCGAGGGACGTCACCGAGTTGAACGTGTGCAGATCGCGGAGGTGTCATGCGTTCAGTACTTGATCGGTTGGATCGTGAAGACGTTCGACTACATCAACCGCGTTACATAACGCTTCCGCTTTCAGTCTACGAGGGTACGTGGACACACTCTTCCCCCGTTGCAATGCATCACCTAGATAGATCTTGCATGATCGTAGGAATTGTTTTAGAAATTACTACGTTCCCCAACAGGTGGCGGCGGTGGAGGAAGCCCGCGGGAGGAGCTTGCGCCGGCGCTGAGCTTCCCCTTTGCCTTCCCATTGAAAAACCCCATGGTGGCTAGAGTTTGGGCTTGCTAGGGTTTATGGTCGCCGGCAAGGGAGCACCACGTGGCCAGATGTGGACGGGTGTTGGAAGTGGATGGGGCCATCTCCGCCGCATGCTTCCATTAAAAAGGATGGGCACGCGGACCTTCCACCCAAATTTGGGCCTGAAATGTGTCGGTGCAGACACGAAGCGAACACATTTTGGATTTCGGTTGGCACGTTGGGCCAGCGTTTTTGTCTGCGGTGACTCAAAAGGACGTGGGCAAACAAAATGGGTCACCCAGTTGGAGCTGCTCTAAATGCTAGATAGTGCAAATGTATTATTCGGTGAAGCCGAGCGAATGCATGCAAGCCTTCCCATGCCTGTTTGTGCCAACACATGTGACTTTTTAACACAATAAATGGTGGCAGCGTGTGGGGGATTGCACCCGCATGCGTGTGGATAACCAACTCCCTATGCGCATGCATGTGCACAAAGACTTAGGAGCACGTGAACGAAGACTTTCTGACTATCATTGACAAGGTCAAGCCGGCTTCGAGAGGGGAGCAACGACGGTGATGCGTCCGCAGCTCTTTCTGACGGCTGTGGCGGTGGTTCAATGATTTTAGAATCTTGATATAATTTTTATTATGTTTTAGATGCTTTGTACTTCCCGTAAAATTTGAGGATGTCAATTAAAAAAACCAGATTAGTCATCGCCATATAAAATTAGTGAGGTTGTGTGACGGGCCCTTGTGCAAAGATTGTGCTACATTGGTAAAAGTTGACACGTCAATGTTTTCTTAAAGAATTTGGGGGAGCAACTAGTTGACGAGTGTTCCTTCAGGAGCCTCACAAGGATCAGCGCCACTAGGTGCACTCTCAGTCGTCCGTCACGTGTCATGCTTTGGGCGTTCCCTTCAAAAAAAATTCTGCATGTGTTTTCGGCCTTTTAAATAGTTTTTTGACGTTTCGGTTTTCCACCGGTGTTCCTTAGCTTTTGGATTAAAAAATGATTCTTTTTTTGCGCAAAAATATGCGTTTTTTCTTTCACGAGAGTCACAGTTTTGCTTTCGCCAGAGTCACGGCCATGCCTCTCGGAAACGGAAAAAAATCATTTTTTTTTATTTTTTTCCTTCCGCGAGAGGCACGGTTGTGCTTTTGCCAGCAGTGCAAAAACGCGTTTTTTTCGCGAGTGGCACGGTTTTGCTTCCGTTAGAGTCACGATCGTGCCTCTCAGAAACGAAAAAGAAAACGCGCCTTCTGTTTTTGTTTCTTCCGTGAGAGGCACGGTTTTGCTTCCGCAAGAGGCACAGTTGTGCTTTCGTGAGAGGCACGACTGTGACACCCCGACATTTCAGCTACAGTAAACCCCTATTAATGCTGCCAGGTCATCACAATTAAGTTTGCTAAACTTCACTAATTTCAAACTAAGTCCAAATACAAATTCAAATGGCAAGTCAAATTATAGTTTCATAAAACAATGAATTAAAAATGTTCATAATGTTACCAATATTCACTAACTATCTAACAAACAGCAACCACCATTTTTATTATTATTAAAATGTGTAAGGTTGTATTTATCCCCAAGGTGTTTTGGTGATTGATGACAATGCTCTTGCGGACTAATCGTGTGCGTTGAGCTTTTCAGAGATTCATCCTTTGGCAAGAGACGATTCCCTCCCCTCGGTGTTTTATTCAAGATGGTGTAGCTCCTTCGTTTCTCTGTTGGTGGACTAGTTTCGTAGGAGTCACCGTACTATCAAGAGGGGATCCGCTTTGGTAAGGCTAGGGTGGAATCAACACGTACACATCCTTATCACACCCGTTGTTCCTTTTCGCATCATTGGAGCTACCTTTCCTCTCCTTGCCTGCCCTGGCCTGTCCCAGCGGTAGTACTGCGGTCCTCAGCGGTAGTACCGCCGAAGCGTGTCAAGCGGTAGTACCGCTCTCCGAGCGGTAGTACCACTTGCTATCTTTGGCCATAGTACCGCTGTGGTTCCGAGCTACTACCGCCTCGACTCGAGACCTCTGTTTTTCGTGTCAGGTTTTGCGGTACTAGTAGCGGCAGTAGAGGCGGTAGTACCGCTCCAAGCGGTAGTACCGCCCCTACTTCCGCAGTAGTACCGCTCTGGGCTCAGGTCCTTGCTATCCTCATGTGCGCGGCAGTACCACTGGGAGGGAACGGTGGTACCGCTGGTTCAGCGGTAGTACCGCCCTGCCCAAGCGGTAGTACCGCTCTGTGCGTGGCTGCTTGGGGGGGGTAACGGTTGGATTGTTTCCCCCACTATATAAAGGTGTCTTCTTCCCCAAAGTTGACCTACCTCTTCCCCCAAAAGCTCCATTGTTGCTCCAAGCTCCATTTTCGCCCGATCTCTCTCCCTAGCCAATCAAACTTTTTGATTTGCTCGGGATTGGTTGAGAAGGCCCCGATCTACACTTCCACCAAGAGAAATTTGATTCCCCCCACTAATCCCTAGCGGATCTTGTTACTCTTGGGTGTTTGATTACCCTAGACGGTTGAGGTCACCTCGGAGCCATTGTCCATTGTGGGGCAGCTTCGTGGTGTCGTCGGGAGCCTCCAATTAAGTTGTGGAGATTGCCCCAACCTTGTTTGTAAAGGTTCGGTCGCCGCCTTCAAGGGCACCGATAGTGGAATCATGGCATCTCGCATTGTGTGAGGCCGTGAGGAGAATATGGTGGCCCTAGTGGCTTATTGGGTAGCATTGTGCCTCCACACCGCTCTAACGGAGACGTACTTCCCCTTAAAAGGAAGGAACTTCGGTAACACATCCTCGTCTCCATCGGCGCCACTCTTGGTTATCTCGTGCCTTTACTTGTGCAAGCTTATTTGTGTTGTATCCCTTGCTTGCTTATGTGCTAGATGTTATTGCATCATATAGGTTGCTCACTTAGTTGCATATCTAGACAACCTACCTTGTTGCAAAGTTTAAATTGGTAAAGAAAAGATTAAAAATTGTTAGTTGCCTATTCACCCCCCTCTAGTCAACTATATCGATCCTTTCAATTGGTATCAGAGCCTCGTCTCTTTATTAAGGACTTTGCCGTCCGAAGAGTATGGTTGACACCACAGACGTTGTGGAGGAGCACTCCGGTGTGAATCCTACCTCGTCTACAGCCGATGGGGGGAACCGCGGTCTCTCATGAGGAATTCATTGTGGCTTTAGAAACATTGAAAAATTCCATGATGACCGAGGTTGAAAGCATGTTTACTAAATTCCTAGAAGGACTTAAACTGTCTAGCTCGCCAATGAAAGTGGGTGATCCCTCTAACAAGGTGACGGATGCTACCTCCGACAAGGGGGAAGCTAACAGTGAAAAGGGTCCTTCTACTAGTGGTAGAAATGGCACCGACATCTATGCCCATGTGGAACCTCCAACTTATGGTGGACCGATTCCCTCTACTCATTTAAATCATGTCGGTCCTCCTCCTAAGATTGAGAAAAATGAGGATTTTGATTCTTGGGTGTATCGCTTCAAGCGTCATTTAAAGCATGCGAATACTAATCTTTGGAGAATCATTGAAGAAGGTTTCTATCCACATGACCCAAGCAACTTCACCCCTAGAGAAGCCGTGGATAATCAATTCAATGAGAATGCTCTCTTCATCATCCAAGAATCAATTCTCCCCGAAGATCTCCCTCATCTTCGACCCTACGCCGTGGCCAAAGACGTGTGGCATTGCGTTGTGTCTCTCTATCGGGGAAGTGCGAGCATTCAATGCTCCAATTATGAAATGGTGCAAGATAAAGCCGATGAGTTTGCTATGAAGGAAGATGAAGAATCTTGCGAGCTCTTTCAGAGAGTAACCAAACTTGTGGTCTCACTCCGAGATCATGGGAGCAAGGACACGGATGACAATTGGATCAAACGCAAGTTCCTCAAGGCCATGATGCCCTACAACAAAGCCATGTCCTCCGTCATTCGCCAAAGACCGTACTTCCACTCCATGACCTCAAGTGAAGTGTTGGATGAGTTCGTTGCAATGAGCATCTTGGACAAGACCGCTGATAACGCGGTGCTCCGGTCTCAAACGGTAAAGAAGCCCAACCTTGCCTTGAGGTACAAGGTTATTGTTGAAGAAGAGGAAGAAGAGGAAGATGAGGAGAGCAACCCCAAAGATACAAAATATGATTATCACGAGCACATGGCTCTTGCTTCAAGGCAATTTTGGAGCAAGAAGAACTCAAGACCCAACTTCAACAAGAACAACTCAAGTGGCTTCAAGGGAAAGCAACGAGTTAGAACTTGTTACAACTGTGGCAATGCGAGCCATTTCATTGCAGATTGTCCTTACGAGAAGTGGGAAGACAATGGTGACAAGCTCATCCGGAAAGACAAAGCCAAGTCTTTCCCCAACAAGAACAACTTCACCAAGAAGACTCCTACTCGAGAGTTGGTGGTTCAAGAGGAATACCTTGAGGATGATGATGATGATGAAGATAGTGAAGCAATGGGCATGGCATCCGTCGCCATTGCCACAACTCCCCGGATGTCTCTCTTCGATTCACCCAACGAGAACATCACCGCCAAGTGCCTCATGGCTAAAGCCACCAACAAGGTAACCCCCAACATCAAAACCACCATCATTCCTAATCCCTCTTTGACGGATGGCATTGATGATAGTGAGGGGTCTAATGAGGAAGTAAATGAATTTGAGTCCTTTATGAGTAAGCTCAAGGGCAAATCCAAGAAGCACTTTGTTGCTCTCTTGGAACAACTTGGTGAAGCCAATGACATGATCGAGGCTCACGAAGAAACCGTCTCTAAGATGGAAGGTCATAGTCGTGACTATGCCGATGAGATATCGAATCTCTCCAATGCTCTTGAGGAATAGCGTGGGCATCGCTTGGCTCTTGAGGAGTCACACAACGATGACCATGCCAAGTTAAAGAAAGATCTTGATCATGCTCTTGTTGTGTCTTGTGTGCTAACTTCCGAGAAGGCTAAACTTGGGGTTGATCATGCTAGACTCAAGGAGGAGTTTGATGTACTTGACAAGGCCCACAAGGTCTTGAAGGGTGCTCATGCACACCTCAAGGAGTCTCATGCTCAACTCCAAGTTAAGCTAACCAAGGAAAATGCCACCTTTCCTCACATGGTCTTAATTGATAATGCAAATGCTACTAACCCGTGTTGTGAGCATGTGCATCTTGTGGAGGAGAATGCGAAGTTGAAGGAACAACTCGAGAAAGGCCTTGTGTCATGCATAGAGGGTGAGGAGAACATAAATGACCTTTTGAGCAATCGAAAGGAAGTTGTAGCCAAGGAGGGAGTTGGGTTCTCACCCAAGTCCAAGAATAAGAAGAAGAACGAGAAGAAGAATGACAAGACCAAACAACCTCCCCCGCTTAAGCAAACTTTTGTGAAGGAGGGAGAGGGTGCTCCTAAGGAGAAGAAGAACAATGCAAAGAGTGGTGATGCCAAAAAGGGCAAAGCCATCTCTTCCAACAAAGCCGGCGACTTTAACCCTTCTTATGTGTTGTGCCGTGCTCGTGATGGACATGTTTATGCTAAATTTGTTGGTTCTTCTTATGAGTACATTGAATGGTCTATTTGGGTTCCTAAGACCCTTGTTACTAACATCAAAGGACCCATTACTAAATGGGTACCTAAAACCAAGCATTGATCTCTTGTAGGTGTTTGCTTCCGGTGGGGGATCATGGTTGCTCGATAGTGGAGCAACAAATCATATGACCGGGAGCAAGGACTTGGTGGTGGACGTGCAAAAGATCCCATCTATGCCCACAAATGTCGAGTGGGGTGATGCCTCACATTCTAAGGTACTGGGTCTTGGCAAGGTTGTCATTTCTCATGATCTAACGATTGAGAAAGTCATGCTTGTTGAGTCCCTTGCGTACAACTTACTTTCCATTCGTCAACTTGCACTCATGGGCTTTGCCACCTTCTTTGATATTGATACCATGGCCCTCTTGTGTAGCAAGACTCTTAAAGTAGCCTTTGTTGGGCATGTCGAGAACGGTCTCTATGTGATTAACTTTTCGGAGCGACCCACTAAGACCGCGACATGCCTAATGTCTAAAGTTGATGTGGGATGGCTTTGGCATCACCGTTTAGCCCACGTCAATATGAGATCTTTGCAAAGTCTTCTCAAGGGGGACCTTGTCCGTGGACTAACAAATGTTAATTTTGCCAAAGATCGTGCTTGTAGTGCTTGTATCGAAGGAAAGCTTCATGAGAAGGCTCACCCTCCCACGACTATCACCTATTCGAAGAGACCCTTGGAGCTCCTTCACATGGACCTCTTTGGGCCTCCATCCTTTGATAGTCTTGGGGGAAGAAAGTATTGCTTGGTGATTGTGGATGATTATTCAAGATACACGTGGGTATATTTCTTCAAGAGGAAGAGTGAAACTCAACAAACCATCATCGACTTTGCAAATGAAGCTCAACGACAACATGATGCAAAGATCTTGACAATAAGAAGTGACAACGGCACCAAGTTCAAGAACTACACCTTGGATGAGTTCCTTAGTGATGAGGGGATCAAGCATCAATATTCCACTCCATACACCCCTCAACAAAATGGTGTTGCGGAGAGGAAGAACCGGACATTGATGGATGCGGCAAGGACCATGATGGCGGAGTTCAAGTCTCCATACAACTTTTGGGCTGAAGCCATCAACACCGCGTGTCATGCATCAAATCGGCTCTATCTCCGCAAAGGCTTGAACAAGACTCCTTATGAAATTCTCACCGGTAACAAGCCCAATCTCAAGTACTTCCGGGTGTTCGGGTGTAAGTGTTTCATTCTCAAGAAAGGTGTTCGTTTGTCTAAATTTGAGGCTAGAGCTTATGAGGGCATATTTATTGGTTATGCTACAAACTCTCATGCTTACCGTGTCCTCAACAAGTCCACCATACTCATTCAGAAGATGTGTAACGTGGAGTTTGACGAAAAAAACGGCTCCCAAGTGGAGCAAAGTGGTACTTGTGATGTAGGTGATGAAATTCCTCCCCAAGCCATAAGAAGAATGGGTATTGGTCATATTCTACCCATTAAGGAACCCTTGTGGCCGAAGGAGAAGGACAATGCTCCACTCAAGTGGAGCCATCACCTTCCCAAGACCCACATGCTTCCGAAGAACAAAGTGAAGGCCCTCAACCTCATGAACAAGACCAAGGGCAAGATCAATCTCAAGATGGTGGTGAACCACCAAATGATGCCCAAGGTCAAGTTCTCCCCCTCGAGCAAGTTCACGATCAAGAGCAAGCTCAAGATCTCGAACAAGCTCAAGACGGCGCTCAAGATAACCATGATCCTCCTCCTTCCACATTCGAGGAGGAATTAGTGCGTCATGCCGCGAAGGTTGCTTCCAAGCTCACCACCAAAGGCCATCTCATGGAGAATGTGGTTGGAAGCCTAAGAAAGGGGGTAAGCACTCGTAGACAATTAGCAAACTATTGTGAACATCATGCGTTTGTCTCTTGTGTTGAACCCCAAAAGGTCTATGAGGCGCTCGAAGATTCAGATTGTCTCAATGCCATGCATGAAGAACTCAACAACTTCGAGTACAACAAGGTGTGGAGATTGGTGCCACGACCATCGGGGAACCATAACGTCATTGGAACCAAGTGGATCTTCAAGAAAAAGCAAGACGCTCATGGGAACATCATTCGCAACAAGGCAAGATTGGTAGCACAAGGCTACTCCCAAGTAGAGGGTATCGACTACGGTGAAACCTTTGCTCCCGTTGCTCGCCTTGAATCCATTCGTTTGTTGATTGCTTATGCTTCCCATCACAACTTTAAGTTACAACAAATGGATGTGAAAAGTGCTTTTCTTAATGGTCCTATTAATGAGTTGGTTTATGTCAAGCAACCCCCCGTGTTCGACGATCCTTACTTCTTGGATCATGTGTATCAACTCGATAAGGCACTCTATGGCCTTAAACAAGCCCCACGTGCGTGGTATGACCACCTTACCGAGTTGTTACAAGATGCGGATTGGAAGTTGGGCAAATCGATCCCACTCTTTTTACTAAGAAGGTCAAAGGGGAGTTGTTTGTGTGCCAACTATATGTTGATGACATTATCTTTGGTTCCTGTTGGGGATATAACTACTGAGTGTAAACCGCCCAGGAGGGGCCGGTTCACCCTCAAGTATATTGAAGCCTCACGAAGACTCAGAAGATGGCGCTTTACTATGAAGCTTAGAGGCCCGGAGCCCAAGGGCGGATTAGGGCCCATAGTGGTAAACCGCCATAGTCATGTAACTTGTGTTGTAAGATGAGGAAAGGAGAGGCCGAGCCGAACACTTGTATGATTCGGCCTCGGGACTCTGTAGATCGGCCGGGCGTCAACCCGTGTATATAAGGGGACGACCCGGCGGCGGTTCAGGGACAAGAAACACAACTCTATAGCCAGGCATAACTTGTTTAGCTCCCTGGTTAACGAGACCCCAATAATCCCATCACAACTAGACGTAGGCCTTTACCTTCATCGAAGGGGGCGAACTAGTATAAAATCCCTCGCGTCCATAGTCCGGTTTAACCCCTTTAAGCTAACCCGTCACGATGGCTCCACGACTAAGTCCTTACACGAGGACATCTGACGTGATATTTCCACGACAGTTGGCGCCCACCATGGGGCTATCGCACGATGGTTTCGAGTTCTTGAAGGGCAGCTTTGAAGGACTCAAAGGATACGTGAAGGGCCGGATGGCCAAGAGTCGTCGTGGCAAGCTCTACATCAACGATGCAGGCTGGGGCACCGAGGCCGGCTCAATCGAGTACGGGTACCGGGTCCCCTTCGGCGGAATTCACGTCTTCATCGACAAGATCGGCGAACCGGGCCCTGAATCGGACATCTGCACCGACCTCGTCGAAACGGCTCAGCGTGCAAGTCCTGCCCGGATTCAGACTCCCATGAAGCGTGTGTTCGTAGGATGTGTCCATGGGATCGGATCTGAACCGGTGTCTGAGGGTGACACGATCGCTTATTCCGACGGCGAATCATCTGGTGAAACCAAATCCTTGTACCAAGTTCAGATGGCGTGTTTGAAGGGTATTCCGATGGTACCGGTATTCCGAAATTCCTTGAAACACCAAACCACGTTGGAATCTTCATGGCTGGAACACAGCCAACCTTGCAAAACTCTACTGCGGTACCGTCTGGACCGGTAGCAGGGGCAGGAGGCTCCGTGCGCTGGCCGGCTCAAGTTCTCTCCAGTTTGATGGATGCCTGGGCGGCCTTGTTAACCACAACAGTTACACCGGCAACGCAGGATCAGCACAATGCGGACATTGCTAGTCTGAAGGATCAGATAACACAAGCCAAAGCGGACTTAGTAGCTGAGGAAACCAGGATGGCCGAGGAGCGGGCCTCTTTAGACGCCCAGGCGCAAAGGATTCAAGCTGAGAATTATTGGCTTTTGATGGATCAGAACACTTTAAATCAAGTGTCCAGGAGGAAACATCAATCTCGCTTGCCGGCGCAGATTACAATGCAATGAATCTCTTTGGAACGCCGGGGGCAGGAACTAGTAACTCGCCAGCAGTAAACTGGAATGTCGATCCAAGGACCGGGGCACCGGATCAACCTCAGGTGATGGGGCCGCCTCAGCATATGGACAACCCGCCGCGGTATACCACACTGCTGCCGGGTCACTTTTCTACCCCATTGGATAATATGATAGCAGTAGCATCCCGGTTGGCTGCTATTCCGGTCGAAGGTGAATCGCTGGCAGCGGTTGAGACACGGCGGGCCAGGGATCTTCTTCAAACAGCTTTGACACAGCAGCAAGCTTACTCATACAGCCGAGACAGGGTTCAAACAACTCCACGACCGAGCAAAAGCTATAGCAGGTATATAGATGAACTAGAGGTGTCTAGCAGTGCGCAGCGCCGCATTGTCCCTCAAGGGCCTAATCCGGTGCATGGAGGTATGAACGCTCAAGACATGGTGGATAATGGCAGAGCACGAAGGGAAGCCACTTCAGCAGCCCAGCAAACGGGTCGATACCAACCCGCCCCAGTTCAGCCAGCAGCGTCAGTAGACCATGGCGTCGGTGTTGCTTTCAGCTCGTGGGGGGTACCATGCCTTATTCCGGCTCTCCGGAATGTGTGATTGCCTAAGGACTTCAAGGGCCCACGTAAGGTGCCGAATTACACCGTTGATCAGCCACCCGAGGCGTGGGTGGAGAGTTATGAGATGGCGATGGAGATGCTGGACGTTGATGAAGCGGCCTGTGCAAACTACTTCACGATGATGTTGGAGGGAACAACCCGTACTTGGTTGAAAAATTTACCACCCAACTACATCGAGTCATGGGACCAGTTGAAGGCCCGGTTTATAGCCAACTTCAAAGACACATGTAAGCAGCCTATGTCCATTGTGGACCTTGACGCCTGTGTGCAGGGGGAGAACGAGTCAACAACTCATTGGGTGCACCGGGTTTCAGAAGTCTTGCACTCATCGGACCGTATTAATGTCGGTTTGGCAATCATCACCTTGGAGCGTAATTGCCGGTTTAAGTCACTGAAGATGAAGTTGGGACGGCTCAAGCGTCACTGCAATGACATAGGTACCCTCATGGCCGCCTTGGTCAAGTATGCCGATTCTGATAATACCAAAGATCCCAATTCTGATGAGGAGAAACCAGAGAAGGGAAAGAAGAACGATGGTGCAAAGGGACAGCAGCACAACCAAGGAGGTCATGGGAATAATGGTAAGCGTAAAGCAGATTCAGATTTTGTAGCTAATGCTAATGTGCAGCGCCGTAAGGGTAAACCGCCCCAGCATGGCGGCACATTGAATCTGGACCATTTGTTGAATCAACCCTGTCCAAAGCATGGGACCAAGGAGGCTCCTGCGACACATCTCTGGAAAGATTGTAACATTATGAAGGAGTTCAAAAACTCTGATCTTTTCCGGTATGATCAGGGTCCATCGGGCGGTTCAGGCCTAGGTTTTCACGCCGGCGGTGGTTCAAACTCTGGATTTCAGAATAATCAGGGCAACCAGAACAACCAAGTGGTAATAACCAGCAGAATAATCAAGGAAATCAGCAGCAGTCGGGTTATCAGAGTCACCCAAAGTAGTTGAATGGTGGGCAGTATCATGTGTTCACCACTAATTTGTGTAAGCGTGACCAGAAGCTTCACAAAAGGGCAGTTAATGCTGTTAATTCGGCGGTACCGCGTTACCTGCGGTGGTCCGAGCAACCCATTGTATGGAGCAGAGAGGATCATCCGCCCCGGGTTGACAATCTGGGTCACCTGGCGTTGGTGGTGGCACCTCAGGTGGGAGGTTATAAGTTCACTAAGGTACTCATGGATGGAGGGAGCAGTATCAACATTCTGTACTATGAGACCTTCCGTCGCATGGGATTGACAGACAAGAGTCTTAAACCGTCCAATACTGTTTTCCATGGTGTGGTACCAGGTAAATCGGCGTATCCTGTTGGTAAGATCGCTTTGGAAGTTGTGTTTGGTGATGAACATGATTCCCAGTCTGAGACATTGACCTTTGAGGTGGTGAGGATCCAGAGCCCGTACCACGCACTGTTTGGGCGACCGGCTTATGCAAAGTTCATGGCGAGGCCTTGTTATATTTACTTGCAGCTAAAGATGCCGGGTCATAAAGGAACCATTATGGTTCATGGAAGTCGCAAAATCTGTCGGAGTAAATGACCACGGGTAGCCTAACCGGCTCCCTTTGGCCCTCAGAAAAAACAATGGGCCGACGAAGCCTTGAGGCGCCCAAGACACGGGGCCGCCTTCTTCCGGCCGGCTATCGCCTAGGCCGACTAGTGGAAGGCGGCCCGGCCATAAACAATCTTCGGGGGACGCCACAATAGGGCCGACTCCAAGAAAGTCGGCCCATGAAGGACAGGCTCCAAGGAAGCCGGCCCATGGCAGGCGGCCATGGGCCACACCCTATAGTCAACCCCCCATAACAGTGACGAGATGGGGCGTGGCTATAGTGGACCCTGCCACCCTCGAATTTCGGAGCAAGCATGGCTACAGTATGTCGTATAGGGCGGACATCTCCTGTCCGGCGAGGCACTGTTGCCATGCGAAGCATGACGCTATCCACGACGGGCCGCCGGTACGGCCCAGATGCGGCGGGCCCCTTTGGTCAGAGAGACGTCCGAAGGTGGCCTAGCTTCCCCTAGCCGGCCTAAGGCCAGGCCGGCTTCCTGCAGCCGGCTTGCCCCCCTCCTCGGGGTGCGCGCACCATCAAGCAGACAAGATGAGGTAAGGCTACAGTGAGTGCCCGCAAGGCGGCGGCACTGTAGCCATGCTTTCCTCGACAAAGCCCTCGTCATCAGAGGCAAGGACGACAGTAACCAGCCCCCGACAAGACCCCCCAAGCGGTGGGGCCGGTAGCCGGTGGGACCCACCAGTCGGCGGGCCCCAAAAGCCGGCGGACATAGACGCTGACAGCCTGGGCCCACGCCCAGGCCAGATTACCATTGTACCCCCGGGGGGTAGGCCTATATAAACCCCCCGGGACACCCATGCAAAGGGTTGGTCTCAGAGAGTTTTAGACACTACCGTAGGGAGAGGAGAGAGCTAGCCTTGCCCTTCTTCCTCCTTCTACCGAACAGCTCAAGGAGCCTCTTGTAGCTTCTTATCGATCTAGTGATCATGCGGAGACCCGGCAAAGCAGGAGTAGGGGTATTATCTCCACGGAGAGCCCCCAACCTGGGTAAGATCCGCCAGCGTGCATGTCTTCGCCTTATCCCGTTTCCAGGCACCGGCGATGGCTTACTGGCTCCCACAATGATAAGCCATCCGTTGGCATATATCGCACCTACCACCCGACAAAATCGCTTTGGACTGCGAAGAAGGTGATGCGACCTATGCTGAGTCGGTTTCTGCTACAGAGGAGGTGAAGTATTATAAGGAAAATGTTGATCCGGCAGACATGACCCCTCTGAAGAAGCCTACCACTGAGCATGACCCGACCCTACATTTCAAACCGGCTGATGAGACTAAACTTGTTGACTTTGTTCCTGGCGATTCATCTAAGCAGTTTAGCATCAGCACAAATCTGGATCCGAAATAGGAACGAGCGCTCATCGAGTTCATCCGTGAGAACCGGGACATTTTTGCATGGAAGCCTTCTGACATGCCAGGTGTATCGAGGGAACTCGCTAAGCACAGTCTTAATATTGATCCCAAGTTTAAACCGGTCAAGCAATTTCTTCGCCGCTTTAACGAGAAAAGGCGCAAGGCAATTGGTGAAGAGGTAGTCCGGCTCCTGGCTGCTGGGTTTATCGTCGAAGTGTTCCACCCTGAGTGGTTGGCTATTCCGGTGCTTGTTCTTAAGAAAAACGGCACTTTGCGCATGTGTGTGGATTACACAAATTTGAACAAAGCTTGTCCGGCCGATCCTTTCGCTCTCCCATGTATGGATCAGATCATTGATGCGACAGTGGGTTGTGAGCGTTTGAGTTTTTTGGATGCTTATTCAGGCTATCATCAGATCAAAATGACAGTTAAGGACCAGGAGAAGACCGCCTTCATCACTCCCTTTGGAGCCTTCTGCTATGTTTCTATGCCCTTTGGGCTCAAGAGTGCCCAGGCAACTTATCAACGCTGTGTGCATAATTGTCTTCATACTCAGATTGGGTGCAATGTACATGCTTATGTTGATGACATTCTAGTAAAATCCAGGAAGAAGGAGACACTGATAGATGATCTCAAGGAAACCTTTGACAATCTGCGGGTTTACAAGATGATGCTCAATCCGTACAAGTGTGTTTTTGGTGTTCCGGCAGGAAAGCTTCTAGGCTTTCTGGTGTCCAACAGAGGCATTGGGGCTAACCCGGAAAAGATTAAAGCAATTACATCTTTGGCCAAACCGGCGTGCATCAATGATGTTCAGCGTCTAGTAGGGAGGATTGCGGCCCTAAGCCGGTTTATCAGTTGTTTGGGAGAGAAGGCGATCCCTCTATATCCGATGCTGAAGAAAACAGATACCTTGGTCTGGAGCGATGCGGCTAATGCAGCGTTTGAGGACTTGAAGCGGCAGTTGGCTGAACCGCCAGTCCTTGCTGCTCCGGTTGACAGGGAGCCCTTATTGTTGTATGTGGCTGCTAATGTCCGTGTTGTTAGTGTGGCAGTTGTGGTGGAGCGCAAGGAGGCTGGTAAGGAGTACCCGGTTCAACGGCCGGTTTACTATATTAGTGAAGTGCTTATTGAGTCAAAGCAACGGTATCCGCATTGGCAGAAACTTGTATATGGGGTTTTTATGGCAAGCCAGAAGTTAAAGCACTATTTCCAAGGCCATCCCATTACGGTGGTCAGTTCAGCTCCATTGGGCGATATAATTCAGAACAGGGAGGCAACTGGCCGGGTTGCAAAATGCGCAATTGAACTTGGTCCACATGGTTTGAAGTATGTGCCTTGAATAGCTATAAAGTCTCAGGAACTTGGGGATTTCATCAATGATTGGACTGAGTTACAAGTGCCAGAGGACAAACCGGATAATACATACTGGACTATTCACTTCGATGGATCCAGGCAATTGGAGGGCTCGGGGGCTGGAGTTGTTCTTACTTCCCCTCGAGGTGATAATATTCGTTATGTCATCCGTTTAATGTTCCCATGTACTAAAAATGCAGCTGAGTACGAGGCTCTGCTCCATGGGCTCCGTGTGGCCAAGGAGATGAATTTAAGCCGGGTACGATGCTTTGGAGACTCTGATCTGGTGGCTCAGCAAGTTTCTGGCACTTGGGATTCTAAGGATCCACTCATGGCGGCTTACAGACGTGAGGTGGATATTGTGGCGGGTCACTTCAAAGGGTATCAGGTTGAGCATATCAATCGGCGCAAAAACGAAGCAGCAGACGGTTTAAGCCGGCTTGGATCTCAGTGTAAACCCGTACCTCCCAATACCTTTTTAGATATCTTGCATAACCCGTCTGTTAAGCTGCCTACATAGGAGGATTTGGCTGTTCCTGATCCGGAGGCTCAATTGGTGGCCGCTTTACACGTTGTGCCGGATTGGACGGTTCCATATTTGGCGTATATGAACTGGGGCGAGTTACCAGATGATGACGTCCTGGCCCGGCAGATAGTCCGACGGTCCAAGTCCATGGTTATTCACAATGGCGAGTTATACCGCTGTAACGTTTCAGGCGTATTTCAGCATTGTGTTTCTCCGGAAGAAGGCCAAGAGATCCTCCGGGAAATTCATGAAGGGGATTGTGTTCATCATGCCGGGTCAAAATCCTTGGTTGCAAAGGCTTTCCGTCATGGTTTCTACTGGTTGACAGCTCATGCTGATGTGGAGGATCTGGTAAAGAGATGTGATGCTTGTCAAAAGTTTTCACGCATGGCTCATGTTCCGGCTCAAGAATTAAGGATGATTCCCATCACTTGGCAGTTTGCCACCTGGGGGCTTGACATGGTGGGACCCTTCAAACGCTCCAAGGATAAGAAGACCCACGTGCTGGTGGTGGTTGACAAATTTACCAAGTGGGTTGAAGCGGAGCCTGTCAGCAAGTGTGATGCGGCTACGGCGGTTCAGTTTCTCAAAAAGATTATCTTCCGCTTTGGCTTTCCACACAACATCATCACGGATAATGGCACAAACCTCTCTAAAGGTGAGATGGAAGATTTTTGTCAGAGAGAACACATCCGGCTTGACTTAGCATCTGTGGCGCACCCCCATATCAATGGTCAAGCGGAGAGAGCTAATCAAGAAATCTTGAAGGGTATTAAACCCCGGCTTATGGTTCCTTTAAAGCGGACGCCGGGTAGTTGGGTGGAAGAATTACCTTCTGTGTTATGGAGCATCAACACCACTCCCAACAGATCGACGGGTTACACGCCTTTCTTCATGGTGTACGGGGCAGAGGCGGTCCTACCAAGTGATATTCGTCACGATTCGCCCCGGGTTGCTAATTATGTTGAAGCGGACAATGAGCAAGCACGCCAGGAGGCGTTGGACCTGTTGGATGAAAAACGAGATATGGCTTTAGCCCGTTCGGCGGTTTACCAGCAAGACTTGCGGTGTTATCATAGCCGTCGGGTTAGAACAAGAACCTTTCAAGAAGGCGATTTGGTGCTCCGGCTCATGCAGGATCAGACCGACATGCACAAGTTATCCCCACCTTGGGAAGGACCCTTTGTGGTTAGAAAAAATCTACACAACGGATCATACTACCTCATTGACGTTCGAGACAACTCATGTACTTCTGAGGAGGAGACCTAGCGGCCGTGGAACATAGCTCTCCTGCGGCCTTACTATACTTGAGCCATAGGCTTTTCTTATGTACATATTTCGACAATGTATATATTATGATTAATACAATAAACCAGCATCCTTGCTATAAGCAGGGCCTCTGTTTTTTTCTCAAATATCCTTTGAGTTGCATGGGGGCTTCAGCTGACAAAGCGGAGTACTACCTATTAACCCGGCTATCATGCCACCATACAGCTCGGGAGCTTCACACCCAAAGGGCCAAAGAGAGTCTGGATGCTATGCACAGCTCAAACATAGGCACCTAATGAGCACAGCTCATCATGTTACTTGGGGGCTCGTTGTGTCAAATACCAAAGAGTTTGAATGGACCCTTGTAGCTGGGTATCGCCCCACGGCTTGTAAGCCTGGTATATTTACCTAAAACCCCGGGTTAACCTGCCTTCATCAAGTAAGCCACTCCTATCCAGGTAATCCTGGCACGACCCTCCGAACGTTTGACAGTTACTCTCATTGAGATCCTGAACTTGTCAAAGTTAAAACGGTGATTGGTTAGTTGGAGGTCCATCTTAAAAGGCTTCGTCAAATGGTTTAACTCAGCGGCCTGGCAGCCCATGAAAAGCCTCGAATTTGGGCCTGGCAGCCCTCGAAAAGCCTCGACCACACGGTTTTATTTGCACTTGTTACTATTTTCTCTTTGCTGACTTTTGTGTTAAACCAGCATCTTCGATCTGGTATGGCTTTTCAGTCATCACATTAACCCGGTGTTAGTTAACCCGGCTTGGATCTCAACTCAAGGTTGATGAACCTTATTATTTAACCTGAGTGTATTAACCCGGCCTGGCTTTGACTACTTGTCGCCAGTTTTGATCATCTGGTGTTCATTGTAACCCGGCATGACTTCTTATACACCATCAGTACAAGGTGAAGTTGTATTTAAATTCAAGATTTGGGTCTTCACCCTTATTACAGTCCAAGTTAGTCAACCAACTAAACGTGATATATCACATCACAGGTATGATTTATCAATCAGGCTTTACCTTGCGTATTATGACCCGTCCGGCGGTAAACCGCCAGGGCAATTCTTTTTATGCATACATAGGGATTGCATCTTATGATATATGAGCCAACATTTTGGTGACGGAACACATAAAGTATTTCCCACTGCGCGATGGCAAGAGATCAAATTACTTTTGCTACCCTATTACAAGGCGCTTAAACAGCCCAAAATATGGAATTATCTAAAACCGGACAATTTTGTGCAAAGTTAACCGGATTTCCGGATCAAGCATCACTGCCATGTTGACATGAAGTAGATGGATCATCTGGCGTCGGTTCAACCTCCTCATCTTTGCCCAGTGGTTGGAAGTCAGCGGTGGTCGAGTCAATCCGGGTTAAGGCCTGAAAGACAACCTCTTCACTTATAAGGTCAGTCGGGTCAACGTCAGGGGCGTAAGTATGCTTACGGATTGGCGGAATAAGGTTTTGCACTTCCAGAATGACAGCCCCAACCTGTTTGTTGTCAGCATCATAGAAAGACCGGTGAACCGTCAAGTTTGCTTCTTCAGCCAACTGACTCGCCAGAGGACGCATCTCCCTTGTTACACGTTTGAGGGCGTCATTGTCAAATATTGCTCCATTTTCCTGTTCACTAGGAAAGCCCTTGGCAATATCAACCGGATCAAGGTCGGCTATCCATGCCTTGGCTCGGGTCAGTGCTAACAAAGCGCCAGCCCTGGCGGTGGATCGTTTTACCTCTTCTATCTGAGCTGGCATCATAGATAACTTCGCTAGAGTGTCCTTGATCAGTGTCGGAGCTGCACTGTCATAAGAAGCTGCGCAGATAACCCATTGGGCACCGGTATACAACTGTTCAATCAGCGTATAGGCGGCCTTGAGCTTCTTCCGCATATCAGAGCCCAGCTGAGCGATGCGGCCACCTACAGCGGTTTAAGGATGTCAAGTTAAACCGACAAAATTTCAAAGCGGAGTATTCATAAAGCATTGGCAAACAGTACTTACCAAATATTGCAGAGGTCGTGGCATTGATTTGGCGCTTTAATCCAGTAAGCTCTTCCGTTATCGGTTTAAGAGCTGATTCAGCATCTTCTGCCCGCTTCAGCAAACCAGCTTTTTCGGAATCCCAGTTGTTCTGCTCAGACTTGAACCACTCTTTCAGCTGTTCATTGGTGGTTAAGTCAGTTTTCAATTCCTCCCTGGCCTTGGTGGTTTCTGTTTGTTGGGTTTTCAACTTTTCTTGAAGATCGGCAATCTGAGAGGCTTGTTGATTTATCTCACTCTGCAACAGTGAGAAGAGCATATCAATACCTTTTTTGAAAGTCCCAAGCATATAACCAGTTATACACTTGACACTTGGGGGCTAATGTGGATTACTTTTTCTACTTATTATTGAAGTCCCACAGATTAATACAAGTTTTAATCATGGCACTTGGGGGCTAATGTGTGTTGGATCAAACATACACAAGAGAAAACAACAAAGTACAGTCTGAAATATGCAAAGTCCTAGTTTAACTTTCTAAAGGCAAACTGGCCCTTGTGGGCTACAATGCAATGAAGGTACAGAGTAAAGGATTCAACGGTTTACCTCATAGCGCTCTTTCATCAAATTTACCAAACCGGCCTCATAGTCTCAGCTGGTGAAGAGACGGTTTTAGAAGCTGGAATGAAGGTCTTGGGCAGATAAGTCAGCATAGTCTAACAAATCAGTTTTGCTCTTCCCCTTATTCATAAACACAAATTCATCCTTGGCGGTATGCTTGGATAAAACAACTGGATTGCCTGGGGCGGTATATGCTGTGCCAGTAACCACAACGTCATCGTCCTTGGCGGGGCTTGACGGATTGATATTCTCCTTAGCAGGGCTTGGCACGTTGGCAGCAGGGCTCGGCGGTTTGGTAGCAGGGCTTGGCGGATCAGCAGTTGGATTTGGAGGGGTGGCATCAGGAGTTGATGTATCAACCTGTATCTCCGGTTCAGCCTCTGGCGGATTAGCATCAGCACCTGGATTTTCCGGAGCAGAGTGGTCTGTGGTAATCTCATAATTTTTGCCCTCGTCTTCAGGGGTCTTCCCCGGATCAACTTCGTCAGCATGGCCGCTGGTCTTGGCCTTTTTACTCAATCGGGCCTTGGCGCTACAAACATCCAAAGTTAGAATATGATAAACCAACGCATGAAGAGACAACTTGAGAAAGTGTACTTACCCAGCGACGACCTTGAGGGGAGGCAACTGAGTGGTTGATGAACCGCCAGACGAGTTGGAAGATGCCTGATAATTCGGATCAGACGGATTGAGTGGGCATCAGAAGAAACCCTTCAAAGGATAAAGCTTTTCAGGAGAATAAGTCACCTCTGGACGACGTTTCCGGGTTGGTGTATCTGGTAAACCGGACGAGGTGATTTGCTGACCACTGTGCCGGGTTGTGTGACATTCTGCAGCTTGCTATGTCTTCACAGAAAATTTGGGATCCAAATGAGCAAGAGGGTGAGATAGTTTTACTTTCCGGATTGTGCGGCGAACTTTTTGAACCGGCACAAGATCAGAATCAGAAGAAAGGGTGATTACCTCAGCATTGTCTGCGTGGCTGGCCTCAGCTTCCTCCTGGGAAACAATCATTGTCAATAAAATGTACGGATAAGGAACCAAGTAAATCAAGTTTTACCTCTGCATCTGATTCCTCATCTTCTGGCGGACCAGAAGACTCGGCGGTTTTCTTTTTGGAAACCTTCTTGGTAACTTTGGTCTTTGGACGAGCCTTGGCCGGTTTAGTACGCTTCCAGAAGGATTTGTTGGCCTGTAACATTAAGTCAAGGCAGGGATTAACACACAGTTAAAGTGGAGGCGAATCAGTAAATATTAAGATAAACTTTACCACTGATGCAGGATTGGAGACGGAAAAAGGTGCCAATCCGGTTTGGCTGCATGCAGAGATTGTTTCATCGAGCATCTTCTTTACAGATTCAGTAACTTCAAGGCCTTCATTACTATTTCTTGATAGCGTTGAGGGTCTTTGGCCTTGCCAGTGTACTCATGCATCAATCCGGGGCGGCGGCTTAAAGACAAAATACGCCAAGATACCCAGCAGCGGACGAGATCAATGCCAGTTAAACCGTTGGCCATGAGGGCCCGGACCTTGGCGATTTGAGGAGCAAAAGTTCTTCGTTCTGCGGCGGATAAGCGTGAAGGTAATGGGTGGTTATTGCTAAGCCGGTGGGGACGGTAACCTGGCAAAGGATTTTCTCCATCAGGGGCAGTGTTCCGGCAGTAAAACCAAGTCTGGTTCCAATCCTTAGGATGGCTATGATGTTTTGCTTGCCGTAAGTCAACCTCTTTTCTTTTCTGAATCAAAAAGCCACCAAGCTCTGTGTTGGGACCATCAAAAAACTCTGTGCGATGGTTCAAGTGGAAGAAATCCTGGAACAACTCCACAGATGGCTCTTCTTGGAGGTAAACTTCGCAGAAGACTTGAAAGTTGCATATATTGGACACGGAGTTCGGTCCAATGTCTTGTGGATGGAGCTGGAAGCTTGCGAGGACATCCCAGAAATTTTTTGATCTGGGCGGGCTGAATCCTCGGTCTAAGTGTTGCATAAAAACAATCACTTCTCCATCTTGAGGTTCAGGAGGGCATTTAGAATCCGGAACACGCCAATGAAGGACCCTTTTGGAGGCTAAAGCGCCAGTGGCGACATATCCATTGATTTGAGTTTCCGTGATCTTGGATGGAACCCAATTACAGGCAGAGAATTGTTTGGACATTCCGGAAGAAAAAATTGTGAAAGGAAAATTAAACCCGGTTTACGATTAACGGTTTACGCATATTATTCAGTGTTAAACCGGCAGATTGCCGTCCAGATTTAATTGGCGGTTTAAGAGAGGGCTAATGGTATATGGCGGATTGGTCGTCAAAAGTTAAACCGCCTATAGGCAGAAGGGCCTGGGTTCAAAATATGCTAAGTGTTGGCAGAAACAGGTTTCACACAGAGACAAAATTAATTTGGAACTACCAAAGTTTCAGTAAGAAAATTTTCTGCGATATATAAAGGTTCTAAATAGAGCAGATAAGTTCGTATGCTTTATTAAGGGAATCTGTACCAAGAGGGAGACCTACTAAGTGCTAAACTGGATGCGGAGCAACTACCACACGGGATTTATGCTACGGTTGAGTCAAAAAAGCTATGGTAGAAGTGACTACGAAGAGACTAGGGATGAGCACCTATGAATGCAGATGAAAACAGGAGCCCTAAGAGATAGATCTAGGGTTATGACGTAGAAGGTTTACCGGATGCGCAGGACAGTGGCAGAACGTCGAAGGTCTCTGGTACAACCAGGTTGATGCAGCGGCCTCTGTTGATGCAGCGTTTGAAGGTCAAGGGCGGTGGCAGAGCTTCAGAGCTGAGGCATCGCGAGGAAGAAGAAGAAGTGTGGAAGGGGAAGAAAAGAAAGGGCCCCCGGGTCTATTTATAAGGAAAATGGATAAAGACCGGCGCGAAAATCATGGAGTCAAAAGCTGCGAGTGGCATAGTTGTCGCCTCGATTTCCGGGATGGCATAGCTGCGAGAGGAATCTTTATATTCGTTTTTTTACAGAGGTGACGTCATGATAATCTATTGTTGTGTCCAGAGGATGACGTCACGGCGGTTTAACAAGATCTAAAGGAAGACATCATGGCGGTTTACGAGAAATGATGTTCACAGGATTTTTCTAAAAGTGCTGAAGATTGACATGAACAAGTTCAAACCAATCTGGGGCCTAATGTTGGGGATATAACTACAGAGTGTAAACCGCCCAGGATGGGCCGGTTCACCCTCAAGTATATTGAAGCCTCACGAAGACTCAGAAGATGGCGCTTTACTATGAAGCTTAGAGGCTCGGAGCCCAAGGGCGGATTAGGGCCCATAGTGGTAAACCGCCATAGTCATGTAACTTGTGTTGTAAGATGAGGAAAGGAGAGACCGAGTCGAACACTTGTATGAGTCGGCCTCGGGACTCTGTAGACCGGCCGTGTGTCAAACCGTGTATATAAGGGGACGACCCGGCAGCGGTTCAGGGACAAGAAACACAACTCGATAGCCAGGCATAGCTTGTTTAGCTCCCTGGTTAACGAGACCCCAATAATCCCATCACAACTAGACGTAGGCCTTTACCTTCATCGAAGGGGTCGAACTAGTATAAAATCCCTCGTGTCCTTGGTCCGGTTTAACCCCTTTAAGCTAACCCGTCGCGATGGCTCCACGACTAAGTCCTTACACGAGGACATCTGACGTGATATTTCCACGACAGTTCCCCTAACAAAGCTTTCAATGAGGAATTTGCCGCTCTCATGACCTCTAACTTCAAGATGTCTTCGATGGGAGAGTTGAAGTTCTTCCTTGGTTTTGATATCAAACAATGAAGAGAAGGTACCTTCATCAACCAAGCCAAATACACTCAAGACATGCTAAAGAGATTCAAGCTAAGTGATATCAAGACGGCTTCTACTCCAATGCCTACCAAGTGCCAACTTGACATTGATCCCAATGGTAAAGTGGTGGATCAGAAGGTATATCGCTCTATGATGGGATCCTTGCTTTACCTTTGTGCATCTAGACCGGATATCATGTTGAGTGTGGGGATATGTGAACGGTTTCAAGCCGCACCGAAGGAAAGCCACTATGTGGCGGTCAAGCGAATCTTTCGATATTTGGCTCATACCCCAAACTTTGGCCTATGGTACCCAAGAGGAGCAAACTTCAAGCTTGAAGGATTTACAGATTCCGATTGGGCGGGAGACAAAGTGGATAGGAAGTCCACTTCCGGAGGGTGCCAATTTCTTGGTTGCTCTTTGGTGAGTTGGTCTTCCAAGAAGCAAAGTTGTGTGTCTCTCTCGTCCACCGAAGCGGAATATGTGGCGGCTGGTAGTTGTTGTGCACAACTCTTATGGATGAGGCAAACTTTAAAGGAATACGGTGTCATTTGTGACAAAGTGCCTCTTTGGTGTGATAATGAAAATGCCATCAAGATTTCTCTCAACCTGGTGCAACATTTCAAGACGAAGCATATTGAGATTCAGTATCACTTCATTTGGGATCACATTAGGCGAGGGGAGATCAAGCTCAAGTATGTCAACACTCATGATAACCTTGCAGATATTTTCACGAAGCCCTTGGATGAAGCAAGATTTCGCGAGTTAAGGCATGAGCTAAATATCATTGATTCGAGCAATGTGACTTGAACCCTTGCACACCCCACCTCACTCAACTTGTTGTCTAGTTTAGGTGTAGGCATGGACATAGGGGGAGTGTTGTTCTCTCAATGAACTCTCCCTCCCTCCATTATGCATAAATTGATCTAATCTTTCACATTAACCATTTTTTATGGTACTTGTGCTTCAAGGATGAGTTTTGGTCATGGGTCCAAGGTTAAAATCTTCGCGACGCCATACCACTTGACTCAAACATAGGTGGCCTCGGCCACAGCCCTCTCTTGAAGAGGTGTGTTTTGGCTCCTTGCTAGTGTGTTTGCTGCCGTGTTGGTCTTTCCTCCTTCATGCCTTTGTTTTTCCATTTCTTTTTGAGCTTTGCCATTCTGTCTAGTGGCATGTTTGTTGCTGGGTGGTACTACCGTTGGTGGTGCGCGGTACTACCGCCCACCAGCGCGGTACTACCGCTGCGGGGCGGGGTCAGGGGGTTATATTTGGGGCAGGGGGAGATTTCTTCTCCCCCATACCCATTCGCTCGCCCCCTCGCTCCGTTTCTTCTCTCCAGCAACTGGTCGCCGCGGGAGGGCTCGGGCGGATCTCCTTCTCCGGGGTGTCCCTCTCCATTCCCCTTCGGTGGAGTTGATCCCCACCTCGTCCTCTTGCCATGGATGCCGGTGATGAACATCCTGAGCATCAGGCTCGATGTATCAACCCCGGTCATGCCACGTCAAAGCGTTACCGCACAACTGAGTCTGCAGGAGGTTCCTCAAGTGCTCCACCTCCACCTCAACTCAAGAAGAAGTCTGCTGTCAAGCCGAAGCAAACTGACAAAACCGTGCCGCAGATGAATGCCAAGGAGTTCTGGGCAAGGCGTCGCCGTAACCCCTATGAGGCTGACCAAGATCCCACTTTGGTCAACCGTCCGTTCTGGAACAGGTTTCAGTTTGCCATGTTCTTTGATGTGCTCAAGGCCAAGAAGAACCTCTATGTTAACGTGTGCTCCATCGACATCGACTATATGGAGAAGGATCCTGATTATTTTGGTGAAGCTCTTCAGATGTGCACTCAACTGAACTTTCTCGGTATCATGCAATTTAACAAAGATTATGATGCTGATATTGTGGCCCAATTCTATGCCACGGTTCATCTCGGGACTGATGAGGACAGGACACTGACTTGGATGACCAATGGCAAGTTGCTTTCTGTCAAGTGGAAGGCGTTCATGGAGTTGCTTGGGTTGGAAAATCACGGGCTTGCGTCTCCTGTCGGCTTTCGCCCTCACCGCAACACAACCTCCACTCACAAGCAAGCTTTCTGGCCCTATTGCACGCTGAAGATCAACCCTGAGACTAAGAAGGAAACATATGAGATGCCTGCCTTTCTGGATATTCTTCACCGTGTCTTTTGTGAGAATATTTTCCCTCGCATCGGGAATCTGGATATGGTTCATTCTTACCTCGTGGACATGCTTCTCTTCTGCCAGCGTGAGAAGGAAGAAAACACTGGCGAGTCCCTGGACATCTCTCATGTTATGTGGTCTGAACTCTTATCTGCCATCTCTGAGCATAAGTGCCCGATCTATGGTCCTTTCATCATGCTACTTATTGAGAAGGCCTGGGATCGTGTCTAACCCAAGGTTATGCTAGAAACTAGAGAGTTGGTGTCTCATGAGGTCAAGCGTCTGAGGAAGAAGGACAACTGGGGCACTCAGGTCCCTAAGTCCGGGGGTGCATCGTCTGCTGCTGCCATGGAGACCGAGGAGGAGGCTGAGGCTGAGGATGATGATGACTATGAGCCTTCTGGGGCAGAGCCCTCTTGGGGAAAGGAGCTCAAGCTCAACATAAAGAAGTTGTTCTGCATGGAGTCTCACGGCCAGTACATGACTCATGTTGCTGAGAAGAAGGCCAGGGGTCGTCACAAGGAGCTCATGCGTCAGTTGGGTGCTACCGTTCTTAGTGGATCTGAGGACCGGCTTACTGAGGAGGAGGACTGGATTCAGCAGCATTGCCCGTGGACAGATTCTGATGCCGAGCAGTTCCCGACCGACGACGGTGGCGAAGACAATCCCGCTGAGATCTGATGTTCGCGATCTTGCTATCACCTGGAGCCGTAGCAACACTCCCTCTCTTTTTGGTGTCTCGATGCCAAAGGGGGAGAGAGTTTAGGGATTTGTGTCGTCTTTGTTTGTTTCGTGTGTGTGTGTGCGTGCTTTCTCGCCGTTTGCTTTGTTTGGTTTTGTGTCAGTGAGACCTAAGTTCCAGACATATGGTGTGAGACATATGCTACCTTATCTTTAGATTATCTTTATCTATGTCTACCTAGCTTATGAGTTGCATGCTTATCCTGTTATTTACTCTGCTCTCATATACCCTGCTTAGGTTTTTGGTCTCTAAAATGTAGGGGGAGCGTTGATCCTAGTATGTGTGCCATGCAGTCCAAAGCACTTATCTAGATAGCACACATCTAGGGGGACCCCAGCTACATTTTAGGATGGTGGGGTTTTTGCGCATGTTTTATGTCTTTCCCCGTTTGTGCAAATCCCGTATTGTCATCAATCCACAAAAAAGGGGGAGATTGTAAGGGCATATTTATCCCCAAGGTGTTTTGGTGATTGATGACAATGCTTTTGCGGACTAATCGTGTGCGTTGAGCTTTTCAGAGATTCATCCTTTGGCACGAGACGATTCCCTCGCCTCGGTGTTTTATTCAAGACGGTGTAGCTCCTTCGTTTCTCTATTAGTGGACTAGTTTCATAGGAGTCACCGTACTATCAAGAGGGGATCCGCTTTGGTAAGGCTAGGGTGGAATCAACATGTACACATCCTTATCACACCCGCTGTTCCTTTCCGCATCGTTGGAGCTACCTTTCCTCTCCTTGCCTGCCCTGGCCTGTCCCAGCGGTAGTACCGCAGTCCTCAGTGGTAGTACCGCCGAAGCGCATTAAGCGGTAGTACCGCTTGCTGTCTTCGGCCGTAGTACCACAATGGTTCCGGACTACTACCGCCTCGACTCAAGACCTCTATTTTTAGTGTCGGGTTTCGTGGTACTAGTAGCGGCAGTAGAGGCAGTAGTATCGCTCCAAGCAGTAGTATCGCCCCTACTTCCGCGATAGTACCGCTCTCGGCCCAGGTCCTTGCTATCCTCGTGTGCGCGGTAGTACCGCTGGGAAAGAACGGTAGTACCGCTGGTTCAGCGGTAGTACCGCCCTGCCCAAGCGGTAGTACCGCTCTGTGCGTGGCTGCTGGGGGGGGGGTAACGGTTGGATTGTTTCTCCCACTATATAAAGGTGTCTTCTTCCCCAAAGTTGACCTACCTCTTCCCCCAAAAGCTCCATTGTTGCTCCAAGCTCCATTTTCGCCCGATTTCTCTCCCTAGCCAATCAAACTTGTTGATTTGCTCGGGATTGGTTGAGAAGGCCCCGATCTACACTTCCACCAAGAGAAATTTGATTCCCCCCACTAATCCCTAGCGGATCTTGTTACTCTTGGGTGTTTGAGCACCCTAGACGGTTGAGGTCACCTCGGAGCCATAGTCCATGTGGTGAAGCTTCGTGGTGTCGTTGGGAGCCTCCAATTAAGTTTTGGAGATTGCCCCAACATTGTTTGTAAAGGTTAGGTCGCCGCCTTCAAGGGCACCAATAGTGGAATCACGGCATCTCGCATTGTGTGAGGGCGTGAGGAGAATATGGTGGCCCTAGTGGCTTCTTGGGGAGCATTGTGCCTCCACACCGCTCTAACGGAGACGTACTTCCCCTTAAAAGGAAGGAACTTAGGTAACACATCCTCGTCTCCACCGGCTCCACTCTTGGTTATCTCGTGCCTTTACTTGTGCAAGCTTATTTGTGTTGTATCCCTTGCTTGCTTATGTGCTAGTTGTTATTGCATCATATAGGTTGCTCACTTAGTTCCATATCTAGACAACCTACCTTGTTGCAAAGTTTAAATTGGTAAAGAAAAGATTAAAAATTGTTAGTTGCCTATTCACCCCCCCCCCTCTAGTCAACTATATCGATCCTTTCAAAATGCATGTAACCTATTTAACACTAAGATAACAACATTTAATTAAACCATTTTAAATTAAGAAGATACTTGAACTAGTCAATAATAGATTAAACTTGTTGTGGCAGCTCAAAACATGGCCTAATATTTATGTCTTAATTATATAGTTCAACTAAATCCAAATGGTATTAAAAGTTGTAGCAAAAATGGAAAACAGAAAAAAAAGACCAGCTCCCCTCCCCCGGGCCGCGAGGCCCAGCTGGCCGGCCCACCCACTCCCCCGGCCATATGGCCTTCCCAACCCACCTAACCCTAGCCCCCCACCACTCGCCCCCGATCCCCACCAGCCCTCCGTTGTCTCCATCCTGGCGCCGCCCCGACCGCATCGCCCCTGGCGCCACCGCCCGTCGCCCTTCCTCTACCTCGTCGGCGCCGCCTCCCCATCGGACCGCCCCGCCATCATCTCCTCCCTGCCGGTCCTCACCAACCCTCGCTGCCCGTCGTCCCGGCATCGCACGCGAGCCCGCTACCACTCCCTACAAAAGCCTCGTGAGCCCCCCTCCATCGATTCCCCCTGCTACTTCCGCTGTTTCCCGCCGACCCTCGTCGTGCCCACGGCCGCCGCTATCCCCGAACCCCAGCGCGCTCTCCTCTGCCCAGGTGTGCCAAGGCCGCGCTAGCCCACATTGCGGGACGCGCTCGTCACACGCCCCTGCCCCGCCTAGCACCGCTTCCTCACGCGCCCCAGCGCGCCCGCAGTTGCTCCTCCTGCTGCTTCGCCGATGTTGCGCTGCTAGGCCCTATCACTACTATTGATGTCGGTCACCTGTGCTGCTGGCCGCCGCGAGCTGCTACCCGTACCCGCGCTGCACGCCATGGCCGTGCTGGTCGCGCCCGCAGAGGCTTGCGCGTGATCAGCTGCCAGCCCGCGCTTTGCCCCCTGCTGCTCTTTGACTGCGCGGCCACCGTTGCTCCAGTCGCGCCCCTACGCCTGCCCTCGCTCGCCTATGTCGCCCGTGCTTCCCGCCGCAGCTCCCGGCGCTGCCGCCGTCCCCTCTTGCCAGCGCCTATGGCCGCGGGTGCCCCACGGCCGCGCGTGCCTAGCGGCCCCCTTTGTTGAGTTAGTGGGGATAGCCCAATTAGATTAGTTCTATCTAACGCCACTAATCCTCACTTATCGGTGGACCCCCCTTGTTAATTAACCAATTTAATAAATACCTAATTTACTACAGCCACTCACCAGTGGGTCCAACCAAGTTAATTTGTTTAATTAAACCTGAGACT
The DNA here is from genome assembly GCF_002162155.2 of Triticum dicoccoides. Lineage (NCBI taxonomy): Eukaryota > Viridiplantae > Streptophyta > Magnoliopsida > Poales > Poaceae > Triticum > Triticum dicoccoides. The sequence goes on along the minus strand of NC_041391.1, from coordinate 655,061,848 downwards.
AACTCTGAGTCAATGACAAGGGGCCCCACCCTCCTGTTGACCAGTCAAAGTTTGATTGGTCAACGGGGTCCCCCTGGCCCACATATCAGCCTCGGTATACACTCTATGTACAGAGGGCTGGGTAGGCATGGCTTTTTGTCTATTAATTTCGAAATAAAAATAATTTGAGAAAATGATTAAATCTTTGAAAATTAATATAAAATAAAACTTAGCTCAAATGAAAATACTTTGTACATGAAAGTTTCTCAGAACGACGAGACGGATCCGAATACACGGTCTGTTTGTCTGTCGCACATCCCTAGCATATCGAACATGCAACAATCCACCTCCGGTTCATCTGTCCGAAAATGCGAAACACCGGGAATACTTTCCCGAATGTTTCCCCCCTTCGCCGGTATTACCTGCTACCGCGTTAGGGCACACCTAACACCGCTCATTGTCATGTCATGCATTGTCATGCTTATGTTTGCATTATATTTATTGTTTCTTCCCCCTATTCTCTCTGGTAGACTACGAGACTGACGCCGCTGCTGCCCCGGTCGACTACGGTGTCGACGACCCCTCCTTGCCACTGCAACCAGGCAAGCCCACCTTGATCACCATATATTGCATATTCCTTCTCTCTACTGCTTGCATTAGAGTAGTGTAGCATGATACTACTTTCGGTTAATCCAATTCTGTTGCATAGTCTGTCATTGTTGCTACAATTATTGATACCTTACCTGCAATCCTAAATGCTTAGTATAGGATGCTAGTTTATCATTTGTGGCCCTACATTCTTGTCTGTCTGCCATGCTATACTATCAGGCCGTGATCACTCGGGAGGTGATCACGGGTATATACCATACATACATATATAATATTCAGATGGTGACTAAAATTGGGTCGGCTCGTAGAGTACCCGCAAGTGTTTCAGAGATGGGGGCTGAAGGGGAAGGTGGTTCCATCCAGGTAGTGATGGGCCTAGGTTCCCGACAGCCCCCTGATGGTTACTTTGTGGCGCAGCGATAGGGCAGGTTGCGACCACCTAGGAGAGAGGTGGGCCTGGCCCTGGTTGGCGTCCGCGGTTACTCCAAAATAACATGCCTAACGAGATCTTGGTATTTGATCTGAGTCTGGCCTCTGGCCTATACGCACTAACCAACTACGCGGGAATAGTTATCGGCACTCGACATCGTGGTATCAGCTGAAGCCTTCTTGACATCAGCGACTGAGCGGCACGCGCCGTGTTGGATTGTGTAACGCAACTTAATTTGTAATGGAGGTTACCAGGTCTGCTCACCGGCCGCCCTCGCAACATGCAGGTGTGCAATGGGTGATGGGCCTAGACCACTGCGCGCATAGGATTTAGACCTCCGTGCTGACCTCTCTGTTGTGCCTAGGTAGGGTTGCGACGTGTTGATCTTCCGAGGCCAGGCATGACCCAGGAAAGTGTGTCCGTCCAGAAGGATCGAGTGTGTTGGGTTATGTGGTGCACCCCTGCAGGGAAGTTTATCTATTCGAATAGTTGTGTCCCTTGGTAAAAGGATGACCCGGAGTTGTACCTTGACCTTATGACAACTAGAACGGATACTTAATAAAACACACCCAGACAAGTTCCAAAGACAACCCTGTGATCGCTTTCCCATAGGGCAACAAGGGGAGGATCGCCAGGTAGGATTATGCTATGCGATGATACTTGGTGAACTTACCACCTACTCTCTTCTACATGCTGCAAGATGGAGGCTACCACAAGCGTAGTCTCTGATAGGACTAGCTATCCCCCTCTTATTCTGGCATTCTGCAGTTCAGTACACTGATATTGTCTCTTTACACATATACTCATGCATATATAGTGTAGATCCTTGCTTGCGAGTACTTTGGATGAGTACTCATAGTTGCTTTGCTCCCCCTTTCCCCCATTTTCTCTTCTTCCCGGATGTCGCAAACAGATGCCGGAGCCCAGGAGCCAGACGGCACCGTCGATGATGACCCTTACTGCACCGAAGGTGCCTACTACTACGTCCAGGCCGCTGACGACCAGGAGTAGTTTAGGAGGATCCCAGGCAGGAGGCTTGCGCCTCTTTCGATCTGTATCCCAGTTTGTGCTAGCCATCTTCTACCAAATTGTTTAACTTATGTCTGTACTCAGATATTGGTTCTTCTGCTGACTCATTAATGTTCGAGCGCTTGTATTCGAGCCCTCGAGGCCCCTGGCTTGTAATATGATGCTTGTATGACTTATTTTACTTTTAGAGTTGTGTTGTGATATCTTCCCGTGAGTCCCTGATCTTGATCGTACACATTTGTGTGCATGATTAGTGTACGATTGAATTGGGGGCGTCATAAGTTGGTATCAGAGCTGACTGCCTGTAGGAATCCCCCTTCCAACTCCTTGGTCGAAGTAGAGTCTAGTCAGTGCAAAACTTTTTGCTAACATGGTTGTGTGGCTTACGGGCCCACGTCGCCATTGGATCTTTTACTCCTCATCTATATTCTAGGACTCTGATCTCTCTTCTATTCGGGTTAAATGATTTTGCTAACTCTAACTCTAGGTTCTTATATTTACTTCCTCCCGGAGAGACCCTCACTCCATATGATTGCTTGGTGCATTGAAGAATTCCGAAGATACTCTCCAGTGTTCTCTTGAGACTATGTGCAATCGCTTTTGTAATTCCCTTCCATCGATAAACCCCCTATGGATAAGCACGTACACTTGCCATTCATACGATCATTCCCCGTTGATCTTGTTATTACAAGATACCCCGTAATTCTCTCTATTGTTCCGAGAATTCTTTGTGCCTACTGCCTTGCAGTTCTTGCCACATGAACACCCCATACGGATAATTCCTCGCACTTATCGAGTATCTGTTCATCCCCAGTTGATTCATGTATTTCACAAAAGTCTTCGAAATACCATTTGATCTTCCAAAAATCCTAAGAAGCCTATTGCTCCTTGCTTGCATTATGAATAATCTCATAAGTCTGGTAATCTTATTGGCATCCTTTGCCATTATCATTTTTAGTCCGCTGATTCAATATTTTGCGAATGCTCGCAATCCTCAATTGGGTCCTAGAATTCATCCTTCCGGCTCAGACGTCATTTTAAAGATGAGCTGGATCTCGACCAACCAAATTGCCATTGATTGTACCGCTAAGCCTACTCAACTTATCCACTCTTAATCAGAGTGTTTGCTTCTGATCCCTTGAATTGGAAATCATAGCTCCTTTGCATTTGAGCTTTGAATTAGTCAGTTGTTTCTATGATCCAATGCCTTTGCATTGTTTCTTCCTATGGTTGTGTGCTGATGCTCACATCAGCTCCCTTATGGACCATCTGGTCCTCTATTCAATTATCATTCGATAGTGTCCTTCGTATACAAAAACCTCGAGGAGTTCTTTCCTTGATACTTAATGCCACTGGTAAATCCTATTCTCTGATTTGGCCAAGCATGCTCTACTTTCGAGCTGATGATAAGTATTCTCGAAGCTTGTGGTAAATGTTTCTAAGATACCCCTATGGGTTGAACCTATGCCTTCCTTGATCTGTGCGAACCCGAAAAACTTTCACGAGTCATACTCTTCTAGTATTTTGCCAGATTAAATTTCAACACTACAACCTCATCGAACGCGAGAAGTGAATGAAAGGTTATGCATTAGAGAAGTGGGAGTCGACCTTGAACCTTTTGTTCATGCCCATGGACACGATGTAGAGCTTATCATTAAAGCTTCTCTTAAATGAATTATCCCTTTGGTATTAATTCATCTTATACCTGGGATCTGGCCTCTTGCAATCATGGTTCCGACCATGTTCTCCTTTAAATACCATTTCTTGTGCGAGTTTAAACACTTGCCTTCTACAGAGCAATACCCTAGTCCAACCTCTACTTTGATCTATCGTCGAGTATTAACCCCTGGTATCTCGGGATTATCACGGAACTGCATAACTTCTTATGAGTTCTTCATTGAGTACTACATTCTCATCGATTCCAATTTTTTCACGGGCTCTGAGTTATTAAGCACTCAAAGACACCGATAAGTGAATCGATTCTGCTCTCTGATTCAATAACTCTAAGTAATTTTTGTTGCTTATGAGTTTAATAATCCTTCAAGTCATTCCTAGCCTGATCAGCTATATCATTATCGTGCTAAATTTTAACTGTGCCACCTGGTCCTTATTCCCGGAGCACATCTTTCGACAATAAGCTAAGCTTACATCGATTTCCTCGTCTTATCATTTCACCTCGAACCACAAAATTGATTCCAAGTTTGTGCCGTATATGTGGTTCCAATAATCTTTCGCTGCATCAGTCCTTTTGCTTGATGGAGTCGTTGTTTGATTGCTTCTTCATGGAGCCTCTCGACAAAATTTGTCGTGATCATCTTCAACATTTTGACTCCTTGTGGGTTACCAATCGAATTCTTGATGATAAGTGCCATCCTTGTCCCTTGGTAATTTGAGTTACCATCGATAACATCATTACCTTTCTTTCACCACAAACTTGTTCATGTTACGGATGCAACTTGCTATCTAGCTTGTATTATGTTCTACCTTTGTGTACCACCGTCTTTTATGTCAAGAAGGTCGCGATAATTTCACCACCCCTTAAGAATTCTTGATACAAGTGATACTTATTACCATCACCATTCTTTTCTTGGTCCCCATGTTGTTTCTAACCGGAATACCAACAAATGGACTATGATATGTAAAATTCAAAACTTCTAGCAACCCTGTTGCTTGTAAGTTAATGAATAATAGTTACACTCTTTGTGTATTGGATATCGAATCACCATTCTAACATCGATCATGCTACCTAAGCCCATATTTCGGTTACACCTTTGAACCAATGTTTAATTGTGTATGTTTTTCTTGAGCATACATCACATATCATTTGATCTGACAAACGTTATCTCATTGTTCACATAACTACGGAAATCCATCTTGTTGGAAATCTTGATGAATTGTTGTTGAGTCCATCAGCCACCTCCTCATCCTCTCCTTGGTTTAATGACGAACTCTTGTCTCGGAACTCGCTTCTGTAGTTCATATCCCGAGAATCTGACAATGTCATCTCGTCAAGTTGCGTTGCACCTTGTCTGCTCAAACATCCTGAGTCTGAGGTACTTTGGCACCAATTATATCTGAATCTCAGTCAAATATGATGGTTGGGACATATTTCCAAGAGTTATAATGTTGGTCTTTAAATAACCCAGTAAGGTGATGCCATGCCTAACACACCTGGTCAGAGAACCTACTGTAATAGTCTCCTTTTAGCAAGGTTAGCCATTCTTCCATGAGGAAATTATAAGACTTATTCGATGAGTGTTCCTGATGGATCCTTTGTGTATCCAAAGTACGACCTTTGTTTGAAGACCATGTCAATGCTATCTCGAAGCCTGTCTGTGGTACTCCGATTTTCAATAAGAACATTTGAAGCACAATGCTAAATATTCTTTGTCCATTATCCAAACACCATTGTATGGGTAATGTCATGAAATCCCTCTCCCCTTACCTAAATGGTTTTCTACTTTCTATCCTGTCATGGATATCATGCTCTGCTTGTCCTTGGGAAGGATATACCCCTGAAATATGTGTTTGAACACATTTTCCTTTCCATTGTTTTGTTTAATCTGATAATCGCATTTTCCTTTCCATTGTTTCATTAAACTTTCTTGTAATCTACTTAACTGAGCAGTGATAAATTCCCTGCTTAGGTAAGCACCTCGTTGTACCACCATGTCAGTAAGACCCTATTACTATTGTTGATGACATTTCGGTAACCACCGATGGACGAGAACTTTGCCTACTGGTCCACCTCGTTCAACGAGCAGGAAGTTGGTTCTCTTCGTCTCTCGCCCTTGGTACCGATGTTATTGCCGACATAACTGACAGTCTATTTTCTGGCATGCCTTGCTATCTGAAAGAGCTAGTTATCGACTAGAGGGGGGTAAATAGGCGATTTTTATGAAAGTCTTCAAAACATGGGAGTTCCGAAGACAAACAATAGAAATGACACTATTCGTATGCAGCGGAAGGTAGACTACACTAGGTAAGCCATAGTCAAGTATTCAATGAAGTGAAAGCACGAAGACTATCAGCAGCTAGGTAGTAAGGATCAGGATGGAAGATAGTATGAAGCCAATCAGACCAAGTAGTCACACAGTGAAGTCAAACAGATAATGCAAGCAGGCAATGACTTCACGAAGACAAACTCTAAGTAAAGAGAAGTGAGAGATAGAACCAGTAGCTTGGAGAGGACAGAGATTTGTTTGACCAGTTCCAGTTATTGTGACAACTGTACGTCTGGTTAGGGAGGCTGAGATTCAACTCAGAAGACTGCGTATTCACCTTATTCCCCTTGAGCTAAGGACACCTAGTCCCCGTCCAATCACTCTGGTAAGTCTTCAAGGAAGACTTCTAAACCTTCACAAACTTCGTTCACCGGCAATCCACAATGACTCTTGGATGCTCAAACGCGACGCCTAACCAACTAGAGGATTCACAGTCCTCAAGTGTAACAAGTCTTTAGATCACGCACACAAAAAGACTTCAGTGATGCCAAACACTCTTGGGCTCTAGGTGGTTTGGGCTTTGTCCTCGCAAGGATTCTCTCTTAAATGTTTCAGAGGTGGGTTGCTCTCAAATGACAAAAGCCGTGCACTAACTCTGAGCAGCCACAAATTTATGGTGTAGGGGGTGGGATATTTATAGCCACTGGGCAACCCGACCTGATTTGCCTGAAATGACCCTGGGTCACTAAGGAACTGACACGTGTCCCAACGGTCAGATTTCAAACACACGCGGCAGCTTGACTTGGGCTACAAGTAAAGCTGACTCATCCGACTCTGGATAAGATTTGCTCTCATTATCTTTGCTCGAAGACATAGGATTTGGTTGAGCATCACTTCAGTCACTCCGACTTTGTTCACTTGGACCCCACTTAACAGTGCGGTGGTTCCTATGACTCAACAAAGAAGAAAAGGAAACAACAAAACAACTAAGTCTTCGTGCTCCATAGTCTTCAATGTGAATAGCTTCACAGACCACCATTGTCTTCAATGTCTTCACACATTTTTAGGGGTCATCTCAGGTAGGTAAACCGAATCAATGAGGGACTACTACCTGTGTTATCCTGCAATTCTCATAAACACATTAGTCCCTCAACCAGGTTTGTCGTCAATACTCCAAAACCAACTAGGGGTGGCACTAGATGCACTTACAATCTCCCCCTTTTTGGTGATTGATGACTAACTGGTTGAAGTTTTCAACGAGGATAAAAGTATGGGAAATTGTAAAGGATTAAGATATTGTCTTCATAGGTGGCAAAAAGGCTCCCCCTGAAGATGTGCATATAAATGTTTTGCGTTGGAATGCAAATGCACATGGCAGGTTGTACTTGTGGAGATCCTCATCACCATATGAAGACAATACGTCATGCATGAACAGATATACAATAATAATGACATGCATAATGAAAAATGGACGTATGCGGAATGGCTTCATGCGGGATTTATCGTCGCATCACAGAATAACAGAAAAGTAGCAGACGACCATCAAGTTTAAGTGTTACAACTCAAAGAACCAAATGTATCAAAAGCGAGAGTTGTAAACACTTGGCAAAAGTATAGCAACCACCCATATGGACCCGCTTGAAGACTATCAACATATGCTTCTCCCCCTTTTGTCAGTAAGGACCAAAAAGGTTTGAAGACATTGTCTCTACTCGTTCCCATGAGGAGTAGGTGAGGCAGCAGGGTCATTGTTGAGGTTTGGTGGTGCAGACGAACTTGGTGCCGTGTCGATATGTGCCGAAGTTGGAGGTGGTGAAGTAGCATCTTCAGCGTCATCAAGAACTCTGGCATTAACAGTTGCCGCGGAGGAGTACTTAGAATCTTCGAGTGACGGAGTTCGACGTAAGACAACATTCCTGGGAGGAGTGGTATCGAACTTGAATCTCTCTGTGAAGCCATCATCTTGAAGATCAGCTTCAGCACTGAGCAATGTCAGACTCTTCCATGACCTCCAACAGGTTTCATGAGTGACAAACGCATTCTTGGTGGCAAGATTGTGAATGCGATTAATATCCACCAAGAGGTTTTGCATCTGACGCTTTATCCAGTAATTATGCTTATCGTGTTTTTGATGCAAGGCCACGAGAAGCTCTCGGTCATTGAGCACACGAGATCTCTTTCAAGGCCATGGAGCAATAGTGCTATCAGTGGCTTCAGTACAAGCACGGCGAGTATTGCCAGCCAGCGGATAAACACGAGCAGCAGCATGAACTCCTTCAACATGTTGAGAGAAACTCTGACGATCGACATTGTGAAGATAAATTGCCTCCTTGGCAGGCTCTGGGTAAATGGCTTCGACGGCCATATCAGCCTCTGGCAAGAATATGAGATGGTTGCGAGCATAGGGCTGATAGTCAACAGCAGAGTGAAGCTTGATCAGTCGCATTACCCATGTAGCATAGAATTTCAGACCAAATATGTCTGAGCCAGATGCAGCAAATTGGCGAATGAAGAAATCCCGAGCATTGAAGCTGATGCCATTGAGAATATAGAAGCCCAATGTCTTCATTGCACCTTCAAGCTTTGCTGAGGAAGAATGTCCTTTGATGGGCCATAGAGTTCTCCTGATAATGTGATAGATGGTGCGAGGCAGATACTCTAGGTCTTCAACAAAGAATTCCTTGGGATATTCAGCATCCTGCGGTAGTGGCTTCATCATACTCAGCATTTGGCTCATATTGGGCTCAGGCTTCTGGAAGATGCTTTCCAATGCATTGCGGTGAAGCTGACAACCAGGTTCATATAGTTCACCTAGAGTGGATAGGCCAGTAAGCTCAATGGGAGCAAGAGCTTTGGCTTCATGGTGTACATTGCCTGTCATCCACTCAAGGACCCATGTCTTCGGACCCCTGTTGTAGCCGCGAATGTGGAGAGTTATATAGAATTGCAGCAGAAGCTCTTCATTCCAATTCTCCTTAACAGTCACAAACTGGAGAAGGCCTGCATCTCTGAAACAGTCGAGGGCTTCTTCTAAGCAGGGCAGGTGTCAGGACCCCGACTCAATGCCACATCGATCTAGCATGTAACAACCCATATCACTTTGCGGCCTCACGCACGGTATTCCCACGGGTGTCGCCTTACCTTTGCCCGGGACCGTTTGCGTCTTTTGGCACACGTATATGATAGTGTCGCTAGCATCCATATGGTAAGGAGCCCGGGCTGACATGGCTAGTCGTGAACCCAAAGTGGCACTAACTTACAGGGACAGGCATCCATGACCCAGCATCGAACGTGTCGGTCATCAGCGAGTGAATCCAGACTGTAGCACTGGGCTAGCAGGACTCCGGTGAACCGGGCTGTAGCAGGCTAACAGGACTCCGGTATTCATCGCGTGACATTTCCCCGAAGGGACAGACACAGGAACGAAGAAGGACACATGCCGGCCAGCCTAAGTGTTCCGGAGCAGTAGCAAGCTACCATTGCTCAGTGGAAACACTAGGAGACATTTCCCGGTAAGAGAGGCTACTAAGGATAAACAACTAGATAGCCAGATCCCACACATACCAAGCATTTCAATAACATACACACAATATGCTCGATATGTGCAAATACAACATGGCATCACAACATGACTCTACAACTCAAGTATTTTATTCAATAGGCTCCGAGGAGCGAGATATTACAAACATGGGTCTCATGACCCAACAATCAGAGCATACAAGTCAAAGCACATGCGTAAGCCTAACATGTCTGAGTACAGACAACTATAGATGAAAAAGGCTGAGAAGCCTGACTATCTACCAGATCCTGCCGAGGGCACAAGATCGTAGCTGAGGTATCAAGCTAAACGTCGACGTCCACGTGGAACTACTAGTGAGACTGAAGTCTCTCTGCAAAAACATAAATTAAGCAACGTGAGTACAAATGTACCCAGCAAGACTTACATCAGATCTAACTACATATGCATCATTATCAACAAAGGGGGTGGTGGAGTTTAACTGCAGCAAGCCAGCTTTGACCCGGTGGCTAACCTGAACTACGACTGCAAGTAACTCTTTTGAGGTGGCGCACACGAGTCCACATATTCACCATTTCAATACACCACTATGGATTCACTCCCGTCTCCCTACGAGAACGCCATCCATAGCACTCACGCTTATCTTGCGTATTTTAGAGTATCCACCTTCACTTGTCTATGAACTATGCAAGGGGTCCAAGTTTCCATATCCGAGGAATCCGGCTATTCGAACAGATGATGTTAACCCTGCAGGGGTGTACTTCTTCACACACGCTCTCGCCACTTATCGCCCTGTACACGTCATGTACCTCGCAACCTTCAAGCGGAAGCCGGGCGAGGGAGTCGGCCACGACCTGACTAACCGAACAAGTCTCTAGTCCAGGTTTATCGCCTATTCGGGTTCCATCCGCAAGGAGATCCGGCCGGGGTGTCGCTTACAGCCCCAAATGATGTTTGCAGGGTTCCCAAGCCCACCAACCGGGTGCCACTTGGTACACCGGGCCACTGTGCCTAGTCTGTCCCAAGCCCACCTGTACCGGGTGCCACTTGGTAGACTACTAACACTACCTACAAACACCAGAAACTAGTTGCAACTCCTGGACAGAGATCAAGTTGATTAATAAGTCGAGAGGGGCACTTAAGCATTCCAATGTGTGGTAGTAGCTGGTCATGGATCACAAACACAGAACTCAGTTCCTGAGGACGGCTGCAATGAGACAACCCACCATGTACTCCTACATGGCCTCTCACCGCTACCTTTACCAAATCGTGTTCACACACTTAGCTCACACATAGTAGGACATGTTCACACGCCTCTGATTCATCCCCGATGGATCAGACCTGACTCAACTCTAAGCAGTAGCAGGCATGACAAACAAGCATGAATGAGTAGGCACATCAGGGCTCAAACAACTCCTACTCATGCTAGTGGGTTTCATCTATTTACTGTGGCAATGACAGGTCATGCAAAGGATAAAGGGGTTCAACTACCGCAGCATGTAACAGTTGAATCGGTGTTGTCCTAATGCAGTAAAAGAGAGCAGGAGCGAGAGAGTGGGATTTTATCGGAATGAACAAGGGGG
>NC_041391.1:655022854-655050457 GCF_002162155.2 Triticum dicoccoides | reverse complement strand
GCTTGCCTGGCACTTCTGAAGATAGCATTGAGTCTTCATCAGTGTCAACGATCACATCATCGGTATCATGTCTATCGAGAGGGGACAAATACCGGCAACACAGAAGGAAACACAATCAATGCAATGCACAATATGATGCATGATCATGACATGGCAAAATGAATGTGTTTTGGGCTAATGCATCTAGGAACAAGTTAAATGAAGTTGGTTTGAACCCTAGGTTCAAATTCAAACTCCACATGTGATTATTTAAATGCCATTTATATGATTTGTGCTAAACAGCAGTTATAAGTTGCTCTAACATGCATGAAAATGGTACAGATGGATTCCTTGAATTTTTCTGATAATTTTTCATATATAATTTATTTAATTTGGAGTTACGGTTGAATTTCTATGAATTTTCGAAGTTTTGGATATTTTCTGAAATAAATAAATCATTTCTGATTTATTTAAAAACTCCAGAAAACATTTACTGCGTCAGTATGACATCACCCTGACGTCATCAGGTCAACAGGGCGGGTCCAAGTCAAACCTGACGTGTGGGGGCCACACGTCAGTGTCACAGGGCTGCTTAGCTCACTGACAGGTGGGACCAGGTCAACAGCCACGTCAGCTTGGTCAAAGCTGACGTGTGGGCCCACGGTGGTTAGGTTAAGACTTAACAGAAAATGATAAGGATTAAATAAGGGCGTGGGGCCCATACGTCAGTGGCTCTGGGGAGGGTTAGCTGGCCGTGATTAGTGCTAATCACGCGGCCACGTCGGCTAGTGACACCGGCGACCATGGCGACGGCGGGACCTCGCCGGAGTTGCTCGGGATGGCGCTACAGCCCGCGGCTGGTCGCGCTGAGGGCACCAAGAGGGAGCCCGTGCTCCCGCGTATCTAGTGGCGCACGCAGCTGGGCACAGGGAGGCCGGGGTTCGCCGGAAACGGGCTCCTGGCGGCGGCCGGAGTTCGGGCGTCGGGCATTTCGACGCTGCTGCTCACAAACGAGGGAGCTGAGGCGCTGGAGGGGCTCTACGGGTCGCGGCAAGCACAACGGGTGCACGCCCGTGACCAAATGGTCACCGGCGTTTCGCCGGCGACGAGCCCGTGCGGCGGAGCGTCTCGGCTCCGGTAGAGGGGGCGGCTAGAGCTCGAAATCGGACATGGGGTTAGGGGGAAACGAAGCAGGGGCTCACGGGGATCATGCAGGGAGGGTCAGCGAGCTCGGGGAAGCACGAACGGCGGTGAATCGACGGCGACCATGGGCGGCGGTCGAGGACGAAGACGATGGCGTGGAGGCGATGCAGGGCTTCCCGAGGGGCTTGGCTCGGTGGGGAGGAAGAGGGGATCGAGGCGGAGCTCCCTGGGGCGTCGGTGAGGCGTGGGGGTGGCGGTGGCCGCGAGGGAGCTCGTCGGTGGCGGCGGCTCCGTTCGGTCCGGGCGGGAGAGAGGGAGCAGAGGAGGGAGGGTCGAGGGGGGAGAGTGAGCAAAACGGTCAGCGGGATCGGGACGGCCTGCGGGAGTCGTCCACGCGTCCAGGGGCTCGTCGGCAAGCAGGAGGTGGCCGCGCGGTCGTGCGCGTGCAAGCACGCAGCTGCTTCGGGGCGAGGGGAGGAAGACGACGGAGGGCTGCAGTGGTGGGCTGGGCCGGCTTCTGCAGCAGGCCGCACAGGTAGGCGCCAGGTAGGTACTCTCTCTCTCTCTCTCTGTTTCCTCTTTTCTATTTTCTGCAATTTGTTTTTGATTTGATTTAAAATATCAAATCATTTAATAAAATTCTAGAAACAATTATGGGTGCTTTCTGAATTATTTCAGTGACCCTTAACAATTTCCAACATTTATTTGAACATTTAAATTATTTATAGTATTTAAATGCCCAAAGTCAAATACAATATGGTTTACTCAAAAATCCAAAAATGTCTTGGAAAAATATCCATCATCTCTGGAAATGGTTTTCACCCTTTTCCATTAATCATGAACATTTTTGCAAACCAATTTGGGTTCTTTGAAAAATATTTTGAAGTTGAACCTATTTGCAATGCTTTGGTGCTAGGGCTTGGTCCTCCCCATTTCAAATTTCATGAACTTCAAACATGATGCATGAATGCCTTGATGCAACTAATGACAGACAAAATCTAGGGCTGTGACAGCAGGCCAGCAACGGCTTCGCAGTCCAGATGCATATGGGGAAATATGCGCCCTTGATTGTATAGGACACATGAGTAATAGCTACGCTGCTGATAACTCCAGAACCGATCAGATGATATTCGTGGCTTGGAATATGGGTTCTTGGTCCTATCAAAGAAAGTGTTGTGTGCAATGAAGCCATTGACGTTGAATGATCCTAGTGCAGATGCAGTACCTGGAAACCTTGGCAGCCTTGGTTTTGGCTTCTGAACCTATGGCCTGTGCTCCACATGATAATCAAACTAAGGTCCGGGAGTAGGCGGAGGAACCAGAATTGGCCATCTGACAGTGACAATCTCGCCTTGATAGAATGCTTGCTCAATGGTGTGTGGCCTTGGTGGTGGAACAGGAGCAGCGCCATTAGTAAGGGCGTCAGGCTTCACATTTGGTGCAGGTGCATCATTGATTCATGCACGGTGTTCATTGCAGGCGCCACATTATTGTCAGGACCCCGACTCGATGTCACATCGATCTAGCTGGTAACACCTCATATCACTTTGCGGCCTCACGCACGGTATCCCCACGGGTGTCGTCTTACCTTTTCCCGGGACCGTTTGCGCCTTTTGGCTCACGTATATGATAGTGTCGCTAGCATCCATATGATAAAGAGCCCGGGCTGACATGACTAGTCGTAAACCCAAAGTGGCTCAGACTTACAGGGACAGGCATCCATGACCCAGCTTCGAACGTGTCGGTCATCAGCAAGTGGGTCCGGGCTGTAGCACTGGGCTAGCAGGACTCCGGTAAACCGGGCTGTAGCGGGCTAACAGGACTCCGGTACTCAAAGCGTGACATTTCCCAGAAGGGACAGACACAGGAACGAAGAAGGACACATGCCGGCCAGCCTAAGTGTTCCAGAGCAGTAGCAAGCTACCATGGCTCAGCGGTAACACTAGGAGACATTTCCCGGTAAGAGAGGCTACTAAAGATAAACAACTAGATAGTCAGATCCCACACATACCAAGCATTTCAATCATACACACAATATGCTCGATATGTGCAAATACAACGAAGCATCACAACATGACTCTACGACAAAAGTACTTTATTTAAGGCTCAGTGAACCATACATAACATACACAAAGGTACGGGTCTCACGACCCCACATACAAGTCATACAGTCATACAAACCAGCAGCGGAATAACTTGTCTGGGTACAGACAACTAGTAAAATAAAAGAGGCTTGGAAAGCCTAGCTATACTACGTGGTCCTTCACAAGCTCAGGGTCACCACCTGGGTCTTTAGCCTATTCGTTGATGTCAACGTCTACATAGAACCCATCAGAAGGGGTTGCAGTGTCTTCTGTAAAAATGTAGATTATTGCAACATGAGTACAAAGGTACTCAGCAAGACTTACATCAGATCCTACATACATGCATAGTATCAAAGAGGGTTGGAGGAGTTATTGCAGCAAGCCAGCTTTGACTCTTGGCTAGGCTATCCTACGAGACTCCAACTTGAAATGGTTTTGCGCACACGAGTCCACTACTCACCAATTCAATACACTACCGAGGATCCACCTCCGTCTTCCTACGGAAGAGCCATCCTCGGCACTCACACTTATCTTGAGGCTTTTAACAGTTTCCATTTACTTGTCTATGAACTGTATAGGCAACCAAGTAGTCCTTTACCGCGGACGCGGCTATTCGAATAGATTATGATAACCCTGCAGGGGTGTACTTCTTCATACATGTTTCCACCACTTAGCGTCTGCACACGACATGTGCTCGGCAGACTTCAAGCGAAAGCCGACGTGGGTGTAGACCACGACCTACCTAAACACTTAAGCCTCTAGTCCAGGTTTATCGCCTATTCAGGTTCCATCCGCAGGGAGTCCGGCCGAGGTTTCCCATACGGCCCCGAACGATGTGAACAGGGTTCCCGAGATACCTAACGGGTATTCGGTACACCCGTCCACGTACCTACCGCATCACAGCCCACCCCTACGGTCAGCGCTGTCCACGGCCTCCAGTAGGCTACAAACACCAGAAACTACTTGCAACTCCTGGACAGAGAGCTAGGGTGAATAAGAAGTCGAGCGGGGTCATATTTCAGGGCCCAATGCATGGTAGTAGCTGTATCTTAAATCACGCATACAGATCTCAGTGCTTAAGGTCGGCTTCAATGAAACAACCCACCATGTACTCCTACATGGCCTCTCATCGATACCTTTACCAAATCGTGTTCACCACACCACTCTCATTACCGACATAATCATTTCACTCTAGCCCATCACCCAGATGAACCAGACCTGACACGACTCTAAGCATAGCAGGCATAGCAAGGTAGGAACAACACATACATATGGCTCAATCAACTCCTACACATGCTAGTGAGTTTCATCTAGTTACTGTGGCAATGACAGGTCATGCAGAGGAAATGGGTTCAACTACCGTAGCACACAACAGTTTGAATCGCGTTGTCTTAATGCAGTAAAAGAGAGCAGGAGCGAGAACATGGGATTGTATCGATATGATCAAATGGTTGGTTGCTTGCCTGATGGTTCGATGCACTGATACGGTTCTTCGCTAGGGTAATCAGGGTACTCTTCGGGGACAGAACCTGCCGCAGAGAGCACCGATACACAAGCATTACCAAACAGTATGCAACAATATGATGCATGCATGACACATGGCAAAATGAGTGTATTGGGCTAATGCAACTAAAACCAGGGGTGTTTGAACAAATTTGAATCAAGGATTCAAGTTTCAAATTCAAATATGGCCTTTTAAAGTGCCTTTCCTTGTTCTGCTTAAAACATCAATTTAACTTGTTTGATCATGCATGAAATTAGTACAGATGGATAGATTGGATTTTTCTGATCATTTTTCATATATAATTTGTCCAATTTGGAGTTACAGAATAAAAGTTATGAATTTTTGAAGTTTAAATAATATTCTGGAATTTCCTGATTTAATTTAATTCCAGAAATATAATTATTGCGTCAGCATGAAGTCAGCATGACGTCAGTGGTCAACTGTGGCTGGCTGAGGTCAAACCTGACGTGTGGGGCCCACACGTCAGTGACAGGGGGGGTTAAACAGGGTTAAATTAATCCTAATTAGGGGTTAGTGGCGCTGGGGCCCACTGTCAGTGTCAGGGGGGGTTGACTAACAGTAGTTAGCGCTAACCTAACCACCTGGCCGACAGGGCCCACGCGTCAGTGACCCTGGGGGGTCAAACCCCAGGTCGGACAAGTCAAACCCCACCGGCGACATGACGCCGGCGAGGCCCGAGACGGCGGCGAAAGTGCTTTTTGCCATTCCGGCAACCAAATGGACGGCGGAAGGCATCTACGTGTTGCTGAGGTTGAGCCGCGACTATTGGTGGTGGTGGTTGGGCTCGGGGTGGCCGAAGTTGACGGCGGCGAGCTCGGCTGCGGCGGCCGGAGTTTGGGTGCGGTCGGGATCAGTGTTGCAGGGGGTTTGGGGAGGCGTTGGTGCGTGCTGCGTGCTCCTGGTGAGGTGGGGAGCACGATGGTGTGCTCGGTTGGGCGCTACGGTGACCGTGGCCACGACGGCGACATCGCCGGCGGCGTGGAGCTCTCGGCCAAGGTGGGGCTAAGGCCTAGAGGTCGAAAGAGACCCGGGAAGAAGGGGGAAACGACTCGGGGGCTCACCGCGGTTGCAGTGGGCGTCGAAGCGGGCTCGGGGACGCGCTGGTGACGGTGAATTCGACGGTGACGACGGTCGGAGCCCGAAGAGGGGAACGGTGACGTGGCGGCGTTGCAGGGCTTCCGGGGACCCGTGGAGCGGTGGGGAGGAAGAGGGAGTCGAGGCGGAGCTTCTGAGCTAGTCGGGGGAGCGAGGGGTGGCCGGAGACGATGGCTATGGCGAACGGCGGCGACGGTGGTGTTCGGCCGTGAGAGAGAGAGAGCGAGGGAGAGGAGAGGAGAGCCGGGGGAGAGTGAGAGAGAGCAGGGGGAGAGGCGTGGTGTCGTCCAGGGCGTCGAGCGAGGAGGGGAGGGCAGGCGAGCAGGTGGCGTGGCGCGGTGGCGCGCGCGCGCGCCGGCCACACTCCCCTCCCTCTGTCGGGACGAAGACGACAGAGGAGGGAGGTGGGCTGGGCCGGCTGCTGGCTGGGCCAGCCAGCTGGCTGGGCCAGCCAGCTGGCTGGGCCGCACAGGGAGGAGCCCAGGTAAGCTTCTCCCTTTATATATTTTTCTGTTTTCTGTTTTTCTAATACTTCTGCAACTTTGTTGAATTAAATAAAATACCTAGGCTAGTTCAAAAATCACCAAACTATTCCGGGCCCGTAGTTGGATTATTTCCAACATGAAACATTTTAGTTTGGAGATATTTGAGCATTTAAATATTTTATATAATTTTAAATGCCCAAATTCAAATATTTATGAATTAATTCAAAAACCCTAAGATGGCCTAGGAAAATGTGCACCACTTTTGGCAGAGGTTCTGAACCAAGACAAAAATGATGGACATTTTAGAAGGGCATTTCAGGTTCATTGAAAATTATTTTAGTAAACCCTAGCTGGTTTCAGAGGGGACTGGGGGTTCTGTCATCCCCATTTCAAGTTTCTGATGAAAGAATAAACATGATGCAACACTCTAATGCATGACTAGCTAGGGTGTGACAACTCACCCCCACTCAAAAGAATCTCGTCCCGAGATTTGGGTTCCTCCGGGAAGAAGGCGGGGTACTCGAGTCGAAGACGATCCTCCCTTTCCCAAGTTGCTTCATCCTCAGAATGGTGCGACCATTGAACCTTGAGAAACTTGATGTTCTGGCGTCGAGTGGTACGCTCGGCCTGATCGAGGATACGAATGGAGTACTCTCGATATGTAAGATTATCCTGGAGATCAAGTGTTTCGTGGTCCACTTCACGGATAGGATCCGAGAAGCAACGCCTGAGTTGGGAAACGTGGAAGACATCGTGGACTCTGGAGAGATGCGGAGGTAGTTCCAACTGGTAGGCAACTTCTCCTCGTTTGGCGAGAATGCGAAAAGGTCCAATGTAACGAGGAGCCAATTTGCCTTTGATACCGAAACGATGGGTTCCCTTCAGAGGGGTGACCCGAAGATAAGCCTTCTCGTCAACCTCGAAAGTCATAGCCTTATGTTTTCGGTCATATTGACTCTTTTGACGAGATTGGGCTGTTTTCAACTTTTCACGAACGATGCGAACTTGTTCTTCTGCTTCCTGGATCATATCCGGGCCAAAGAATTGTCTTTCCCCGGTCTCTGACCAGTTAAGGGGTGTTCGACATCGTCGTCCATAGAGAACTTCAAAAGGGGCTTTACCCAAGCTAGATTGATAGCTGTTGTTATAAGCGAATTCGGCAAATGGAAGGCACTTCTCCCAGTCCATTCCGAATGAGATAACAGAGGCTCGAAGCATGTCTTCTAGAATTTGGTTGACGCGTTCCACTTGACCGCTCGACTGAGGGTGGAAGGCGGTGCTAAAGGAGAGACGGGTTCCCATAGCATTCTGGAAACTTTCCCAAAATCGAGAGGTGAAAAGACTTCCTCGATCCGAGTTAATTTCCAAAGGAACACCATGGAGGGACACTATTCGGGAGATGTATAAGTCTGCCAATTGACTGGCGGTTATACTCTCACGAACAGGTAAGAAATGGGCTACTTTGGAAAGACGATCGACAACGACAAAGATAGCATTATTCCCTCTCGTGGTCCTGGGAAAACCGGTAATGAAATCCATACCAATTTTATCCCATTTCCATTCAGGAATAGCTAGGGGTTGAAGGGTGCCAGCAGGCCGTTGATGCTCTGCTTTTACACGACGACAGACGTCGCAGTTAGCAATATACTGAGCAATTTCTCTCTTCATCCTAGTCCACCAGAACCTCTGGCGTAGGTCCTGATACATCTTAGTACTACCGGGATGAATAGTGAGAGGAGATTCATGAGCCTCCTTAAGGATCAACTGCCGTAGATGCTGGTTCTTGGGAACCACTAGACGGTTCTCAAAGTACACAACACCATGATCATTTGTGGAGAAACAACTAGCACCTCCGCTAGCAATGTTCTCCTTGATCTTAGCTATTCCCTTATCTCGCTTCTGGGAAGCAATGATTTGATCCGTAAGAGTAGGTTTCGCCACCAAGGTGGAGAGAAATCCTTGAGGAACAATGTGAAGGTTAAGCTTCCGAAATTCCTCATGGAGAAGCGGTTGACTTTGTTGTAACATCAGATTGTTACAATAAGATTTACGACTTAGCGCATCAGCCATGACGTTGGCTTTCCCTGGGGTGTAGGTTATTCCTAAGTCGAAGTCTGTGATCAATTCAACCCAACGTCTCTGCCTGAGATTCAAATCCGGTTGGGTGAAGATGTACTTCAGACTTTGGTGATCAATGAATATTTCGCAACGATTACCGAGGAGGTAATGTCGCCAGGTCTTAAGTGCATAGACTACGGCTGCAAGCTCTAGATCATGAGTAGGATAATTCTCCTCATGTGGGTGCAATTGCCGTGAAGCGTAGGCAATTACGTGTCGATCTTGCATGAGAATGCAACCTAGTCCTTGTCGCGAGGCGTCGCAGTAGATAACAAAGTCCTTAGAGAAGTCTGGCGGTACCAGTACGGAGCAGAAGTCAGGCGTCTTTTCAGTTCCTGAAAGCTGTGCTCACATTGTGGAGTCCATTCGAACTTTTTATCTTTCTTGAGGAGCTCGGTTAGAGGTTTAGCAACCTTGGAGAAGTTCTCGACAAAGCGACGACAATAGCTCGCTAAGCCTAGAAAACTCCGAACTTGCTTGACTGATTCAGGTGGAGTCCAGTTAAGGACGGCTTGAACTCGCTCAGGGTTAACAGCAATCCCTTTACCAGATATTACATGACCCAGATAGGTCACTTCTGACAACCAGAATTCACATTTAGAAAATTTGGCATAAAGGCGATGCTCTCGAAGTTTTTGCAACACTAGCCTTAGATGTTCGGCATGTTCTTCCTCGTTCTTGGAGTAGATGAGTATCTCATCGAGGTAAACCACGACGAATTTATCCAAATACTCCATGAAGATTGAGTTCATTAACCGAGAAAAGGTGGCTGGAGCGTTGGTTAATCCGAAGGACATGACGGTGTACTCGTATTGGCCATAACGAGTAACAAAGGCCGTTTTAGGAATGTCCCCATTTCTGATTTTGATTTGATAGTAGCCCAACCTCAAATCCATTTTGGAGAAGACTGAGGATCCAGCGAGCTGATCGTACAGGTCGTTGATCCTGGGAAGCGGATATTTGTTCTTGATTGTGACCAAGTTGACAGGTCGGTAATCTACAACCATCCGGTCCGTACCATCCTTCTTCTTGACGAATAGGACGGGGCAAGCCCACGGAGATGAGCTAGGTCGGATGAAACCCTTTTTCAAGGACTCATCGAGTTGTTTCTTAAGCTCGGCTAGTTCTAGGGGTGCCATCTTATAAGGTCTTCTAGCAATCGGAACGGTTCCTGGAATGAGGTCTATTACAAACTCAACATCCCTGTCAGGTGGAACACCTGGCAATTCCTCTGGAAAGACATCCGGGAAGTCACGGACTACCGGAACGTCCTCAAGGTCTGGCAAAGGGCTGGCGTTAAGAGAATATAATTGTCGCTTGGCTATTCGGGTCAAGACATGGACTATCTTCCCCGAAGGATGGGTGAGTTGAACAGTCCTAGAGAAGCAATCAATTTGGGCATGATGAGCTGACATCCAGTCCATACCCAGAATGATATTAATATCTGAAGATTTAAGGGCTATCAAAGACGCAAGGAAAACAAGTCTGTCGACTTGAATTTCATTTCCATAGCTTACCCTAGAGGTCTGCCATCTAGAACCAGGGGTAGAGATTTCCATAGTGGATGGCATGTCACAGAATGCAACGTTATGCAAACGAGCATAACTTTCTGATATAAAAGAATGAGAGGCTCCTGTATCGAAAAGAACAGATACCGGGTGGCAGTTAACAAGAAGCGTACCGAGAACGACGTTGGGATCCTCTTGAGCTTCTTCGGCAGAGACACAGTTGACATGGCCACGTGAAGCGGTGACCGGTTTAGCATGAAACACTTTCCCTGTCGGCTTGCCACGGCCAACAGCTTTAGCAGATTGATTTGGGTTGGTCTGGGGGCATTCACGCATATAGTGGCCAGATTCCCCACACTTGAAACAAGTCACGGAACTGGTACGTGGAGGAGCATTGTTAGTTGAACCCCCATAGGGCTTGGCTGGAGCAGACTGTTGAACAGGGCGAGGCGCCTGGAAGGATGGCCTCGGTGTGAACCTGGGTGGCAGGGCGGTGTTGGGTACCCACACGCGGCGCTTCTGAGGACCAGCACCGGATGAGGAACCCATGTCACGGCCATGCTTGCGTGTTGCGTCATAGTCAGTCTGACCAGTTTCAGCACTGATGGCTTTGTTGACAAGTTTCGAAAAAGATGTGCACTCATGCAGACGGAGGTCGCGGCGAAGCTCAGGACTAAGGCCCTTACGGAACCTTGCTTGCTTCTTGGCGTCAGAAGACACTTCCTCAGTTGCATATCGGGCGAGATTACCAAACTCCCTGCTATAGGCATCCACAGAAAGTCGGCCTTGGGTGAAACTGCAAAATTCTTCACGTTTACGGTCCATGAGACCCTCCGGAATGTGATGTTCACGGAAAGCCTCGCTGAATTCAGCCCAAGTAGTGACATGGCCCGCTGGGCGCATAGCTCCATAATTCTCCCACCATAGACTGGCGGGGCCTTCAAGATGATATGCAGCAAAGGTGACCTTGTCAGCCTCCGCTACCAGCGCGGAACGCAGTTTATGAGAGATACTGCGAAGCCAGTCATCAGCGTCGAGAGGCTCGACGGAGTGGTGGAACGTGGGTGGATGCAATTTGATAAAATCACTGAGTGACACCACGTTAGCCCTCTGATGGTGTGCTGTATTCTGTTCAATACGCTCCAACAAACGGTTTGTCTCCCGCTTGTTTCTCTCAGCTTCCATCATGACCTCGGCTAGTGAAGGAGGATGAGGCAGATTTGCATCCCTGGCTTCACTGCCTTCGGCCTACTCTTGAGAAGCAGGGTTAGCGCGCGTGTTGACCATCCTAGGAAATCAAGACAATGTTTTAGTCAGGATGGTAAAATTCCGACATAGGATTTATAATGTAAGAAATAACTCGGAATGCAAGATGATCATCCGTATGACATGGTAGATACAGAAACTGCTTCTTTATTCCATCGTCATACACACCATACAGGGTTTAGTACAAGACCAAACAAGTACTATTACGGTGAAAAGAGGATTACATCTCATCGAAGGCATTCCAAGCTCCTATACATTATTTTTCTACACCTCCGGAAGGAGTACAAACTAGGTCATATCCCACGAGTCACGCGGGACGATAGACGACACAGCTAGTGCGAACTAGTGATACTACCACTAACTCAGACCGATCCGTAGTAGTCCTCGTAGAAGTCACCTCCATAGCCTGGGAGCTCAACATGATCATCTGGAAACAGACGGTCTCGCGGAGCTTGTGGACCATAGGGGCTAGGATGAGGCCTTGGACCAACAAACGGTGGCCTGCGGGGACCGCGAGGTGGGGTGATGCCTCCTACATCACGCCAAACCATCACGTCTGGCAGAGCAGATCTCACAGGATAGAGATCGCGCATATCTGAATATCCAGCTTGCACCGCCGGTGCGAACCGAGTCAAAGTGGCCCAGTGGTCAGCACGGGTGTTGAAGAGCTCTAGCCTTAAGGCCCGATTTTCACGGTCCTTATCCTCGAGCATCTTAGCAGTGGTGCGAGTCCGTGAATCCTCCTGAGTGGAGTCAGCATAGATAGCCTGGAGATACCCTTGTGCTCCCGGAAGTGATCCTGGCATATACCGGAAATCAGAGTCCCGAAATATACCGGATCTGACTCGCATAATGGTCATCATAGAGTAGGCGGCGTCCTGCACAGCCATCTCAATAGTAACTCCGAGTCCATAGGAGCAATGAAGAGGCTCGGTGGATCCAGGATAAGATGGAAATATCCTGACAGTGCAGAGATACTGGCTTTGATTAAAGTCTCGGAATTGCTCTTCGACCGTGTACTCGGGATACCAGCGGTATCCAGCCTCAGTCATTACCCTGACCAACTTAGCAGTATGGCCGGGTACATCTAGGCATCGAGTCAGACGAACCACTTGATTGAGGTCGCGAGTGGCCATCTGAAAGCACAATCATAATGCAAAGGCATTAGAATTTCTAGCAAAATTTCGGCAGCATAACAGCTGTAAATGCTCAAAAAGGATATTGAGACATTTGACAAAGGATTTCATACACACTCAACATCATCATATCAAAGTTCTGGATCATTCTGACTACATAATGTGGTAGTAGAACTGAACTAGGCTTGTAACCATCAAACTTATAAGGTACTACTGATTAGTAACACGTGATCCTGATAGAGGAATAGATCCTAATTCCTTAACCCCCGGTGGAACAATGGACTGACTCAGATCAGAATATCATAAGGTATAAGGAGTAAAAAGAGCCTTACGTTCCATCCCACAAACAATTCCCCTACATATAACTAAAGAATTTCTAGACTCAACATCGACCAGTTTGGCTTGGAGAACCTACAGGCAGTCCGGCTCTGATGCCAACGCTGTCAGGACCCCGACTCGATGTCACATCGATCTAGCTGGTAACACCTCATATCACTTTGCGGCCTCACGCACAGTATCCCCACGGGTGTCGTCTTACCTTTTCCCGGGACCGTTTGCGCCTTTTGGCTCACGTATATGATAGTGTCGCTAGCATCCATATGATAAAGAGCCCGGGCTGACATGACTAGTCGTAAACCCAAAGTGGCTCAGACTTACAGGGACAGGCATCCATGACCCAGCTTCGAACGTGTCGGTCATCAGCAAGTGGGTCCGGGCTGTAGCACTGGGCTAGCAGGACTCCGGTAAACCGGGCTGTAGCGGGCTAACAGGACTCCGGTACTCAAAGCGTGACATTTCCCAGAAGGGACAGACACAGGAACGAAGAAGGACACATGCCGGCCAGCCTAAGTGTTCCAGAGCAGTAGCAAGCTACCATGGCTCAGCGGTAACACTAGGAGACATTTCCCGGTAAGAGAGGCTACTAAAGATAAACAACTAGATAGTCAGATCCCACACATACCAAGCATTTCAATCATACACACAATATGCTCGATATGTGCAAATACAACGAAGCATCACAACATGACTCTACGACAAAAGTACTTTATTTAAGGCTCAGTGAACCATACATAACATACACAAAGGTACGGGTCTCACGACCCCACATACAAGTCATACAGTCATACAAACCAGCAGCGGAATAACTTGTCTGGGTACAGACAACTAGTAAAATAAAAGAGGCTTGGAAAGCCTAGCTATACTACGTGGTCCTTCACAAGCTCAGGGTCACCACCTGGGTCTTTAGCCTATTCGTTGATGTCAACGTCTACATAGAACCCATCAGAAGGGGTTGCAGTGTCTTCTGTAAAAATGTAGATTATTGCAACATGAGTACAAAGGTACTCAGCAAGACTTACATCAGATCCTACATACATGCATAGTATCAAAGAGGGTTGGAGGAGTTATTGCAGCAAGCCAGCTTTGACTCTTGGCTAGGCTATCCTACGAGACTCCAACTTGAAATGGTTTTGCGCACACGAGTCCACTACTCACCAATTCAATACACTACCGAGGATCCACCTCCGTCTTCCTACGGAAGAGCCATCCTCGGCACTCACACTTATCTTGAGGCTTTTAACAGTTTCCATTTACTTGTCTATGAACTGTATAGGCAACCAAGTAGTCCTTTACCGCGGACGCGGCTATTCGAATAGATTATGATAACCCTGCAGGGGTGTACTTCTTCATACATGTTTCCACCACTTAGCGTCTGCACACGACATGTGCTCGGCAGACTTCAAGCGAAAGCCGACGTGGGTGTAGACCACGACCTACCTAAACACTTAAGCCTCTAGTCCAGGTTTATCGCCTATTCAGGTTCCATCCGCAGGGAGTCCGGCCGAGGTTTCCCATACGGCCCCGAACGATGTGAACAGGGTTCCCGAGATACCTAACGGGTATTCGGTACACCCGGCCACGTACCTACCGCATCACAGCCCACCCCTACGGTCAGCGCTGTCCACGGCCTCCAGTAGGCTACAAACACCAGAAACTACTTGCAACTCCTGGACAGAGAGCTAGGGTGAATAAGAAGTCGAGCGGGGTCATATTTCAGGGCCCAATGCATGGTAGTAGCTGTATCTTAAACCACGCATACAGATCTCAGTGCTTAAGGTCGGCTTCAATGAAACAACCCACCATGTACTCCTACATGGCCTCTCATCGATACCTTTACCAAATCGTGTTCACCACACCACTCTCATTACCGACATAATCATTTCACTCTAGCCCATCACCCAGATGAACCAGACCTGACACGACTCTAAGCATAGCAGGCATAGCAAGGTAGGAACAACACATACATATGGCTCAATCAACTCCTACACATGCTAGTGAGTTTCATCTAGTTACTGTGGCAATGACAGGTCATGCAGAGGAAATGGGTTCAACTACCGTAGCACACAGCAGTTTGAATCGCGTTGTCTTAATGCAGTAAAAGAGAGCAGGAGCGAGAACATGGGATTGTATCGATATGATCAAATGGTTGGTTGCTTGCCTGATGGTTCGATGCACTGATACGGTTCTTCGCTAGGGTAATCAGGGTACTCTTCGGGGACAGAACCTGCCGCAGAGAGCACCGATACACAAGCATTACCAAACAGTATGCAACAATATGATGCATGCATGACACATGGCAAAATGAGTGTATTGGGCTAATGCAACTAAAACCAGGGGTGTTTGAACAAATTTGAATCAAGGATTCAAGTTTAAAATTCAAATATGGCCTTTTAAAGTGCCTTTCCTTGTTCTGCTTAAAACATCAATTTAACTTGTTTGATCATGCATGAAAATAGTACAGATGGATAGATTGGATTTTTCTGATCATTTTTCATATATAATTTGTCCAATTTGGAGTTACAGAATAAAAGTTATGAATTTTTGAAGTTTAAATAATATTCTAGAATTTCCTGATTTAATTTAATTCCAGAAATATAATTATTGCGTCAGCATGACGTCAGCATGACGTCAGTGGTCAACTGTGGCTGGCTGAGGTCAAACCTGACGTGTGGGGCCCACACGTCAGTGACAGGGGGGGTTAAACAGGGTTAAATTAATCCTAATTAGGGGTTAGTGGCGCTGGGGCCCACTGTCAGTGTCAGGGGGGGTTGACTAACAGTAGTTAGCGCTAACCTAACCACCTGGCCGACAGGGCCCACGCGTCAGTGACCCTGGGGGGTCAAACCCTAGGTCGGACAAGTCAAACCCCACCGGCGACATGACGCCGGCGAGGCCCGAGACGGCGGCGAAAGTGCTTTTTGCCATTCCGGCAACCAAATGGACGGCGGAAGGCATCTACGTGTTGCTGAGGTTGAGCCGCGACTATTGGTGGTGGTGGTTGGGCTCGGGGTGGCCGGAGTTGACGGCGGCGAGCTCGGCTGCGGCGGCCGGAGTTCGGGTGCGGTCGGGATCAGTGTTGCAGGGGGTTTGGGGAGGCGTTGGTGCGTGCTGCGTGCTCCTGGTGAGGTGGGGAGCACGATGGTGTGCTCGGTTGGGCGCTACGGTGACCGTGGCCACGACGGCGACATCGCCGGCGGCGTGGAGCTCTCGGCCAAGGTGGGGCTAAGGCCTAGAGGTCGAAAGAGACCCGGGAAGAAGGGGGAAACGACTCGGGGGCTCACCGCGGTTGCAGTGGGCGTCGAAGCGGGCTCGGGGACGCGCTGGTGACGGTGAATTCGACGGCAACGACGGTCGGAGCCCGAAGAGGGGAACGGCGACGTGGCGGCGTTGCAGGGCTTCCGGGGACCCGTGGAGCGGTGGGGAGGAAGAGGGAGTCGAGGCGGAGCTTCTGAGCTAGTCGGGGGAGCGAGGGGTGGCCGGAGACGATGGCTATGGCGAACGGCGGCGACGGTGGTGTTCGGCCGTGAGAGAGAGAGAGCGAGGGAGAGGCGTGGCGTCGTCCAGGGCGTCGAGCGAGGAGGGGAGGGCAGGCAAGCAGGCGAGCAGGTGGCGTGGCGCGGTGGCGCGCGCGCGCGCCGGCCACACTCCCCTCCCTCTGTCGGGACGAAGACGACAGAGGAGGGAGGTGGGCTGGGCCGGCTGCTGGCTGGGCCAGCCAGCTGGCTGGGCCGCACAGGGAGGAGCCCAGGTAAGCTTCTCCCTTTATATATTTTTCTGTTTTCTGTTTTTCTAATACTTCTGCAACTTTGTTGAATTAAATAAAATACCTAGGCTAGTTCAAAAATCACCAAACTATTCCTGGCCCGTAGTTGGATTATTTCCAACATGAAACATTTTAGTTTGGAGATATTTGAGCATTTAAATATTTTATATAATTTTAAATGCCCAAATTCAAATATTTATGAATTAATTCAAAAACCCTAAGATGGCCTAGGAAAATGTGCACCACTTTTGGCAGAGGTTCTGAACCAAGACAAAAATGATGGACATTTTAGAAGGGCATTTCAGGTTCATTGAAAATTATTTTAGTAAACCCTAGCTGGTTTCAGAGGGGACTGGGGGTTCTGTCATCCCCATTTCAAGTTTCTGATGAAAGAATAAACATGATGCAACACTCTAATGCATGACTAGCTAGGGTGTGACAATTATCTTCCACCATGACAACGTCATTGGTGTCAGTAGTGTTATTGGTGGCCGCCTCAGGAAATTCAACCTCCACTTGAGTAGCTGGAGGGTCGGGCACATACACGTTCTCCTCGAGAACATCTTCTTGGTTGGTAGGGGCTGTGGCAACACATTCTTCTTCTTGACGGGGTTCTTGATTTTCATCGGCTGATGTAGCCGGTATGTCTTTAGCAGCATTGGCTTCAGACGCGGAGACATTCGCAGTAGGAGTGGCTTCAGGGAACACTTGATGTGCTGCCAAGTTGGCTTGCACTTCTCCTTCTGGAACACTCGATGGAGCGACTTGTGGCCTTAGTCCTTTGCGAAGCCTGCGGAATGCGAGCGACGCCTTTGAAGTAGGAGTTGGATGGACCACATAGTCGTCGTCATTATCAAGCACCGGATTGGTGACTTGAGGTGGGGGAGTTCTCGGTGAGTCTTGACTTGGAGTTGCTGGTTGGGGCGATCAGCCCATGAGGCATCCTGAGAGATTGGCGTCAAAGGGAGACCAATACTGATGAGTTCGTTGTTCGTGAGAACAGGCGATGATACCGGTTGGTGCTCGATTTGAGGAAGGACTTCATCATCATTCGCATTGTCTTGGGGACCAATGTCTTCAGCCGTGATGGGGTCTATGACTGGAACTTCTTGAGCTTCAGGAGCCTCTGTGGAAGCAGGCTCGTGAACTATCAACTGACACTCTTAGTGTTCGGATGCAGGACGAGCAAAAGAGATGGGCTCAACAACGAGGGGCTCTGTGGGAGCAGCTCGATCTTTCTTCTTGGTCTTTCTTTTCTTGGTGGGTGGAGCATCGTCAGTGGTGTTTTTGAGTTTGCGCTTTCTGGCTTTGACTTCAGCTACCCTGGTTTTCTTCAATTCTGAAGCCACTGTGGGGACCTTAGGCTTCGAGCCTGTCATACTGGCAGGGAAGACAATGCGAGGTTCTTCCCGCCTCGGTGCTTCAGCTTGGGACACAGCATGCTTCTTCCTCTTGGCAGCCAGCTTGGGGTCTATGCCAGGACACCCAAGTGCCTTGCGCTTCTCAGCTTCATTGTAAGCTTGAACACACTTGGCAGCTAGATTTTTCATTCGCTCTCGTGAACCTTTGGCTTCTTCGCGCTTCTTGCAAAATGCCTCCTTGAGGTCATGCAACATCAGCCTGAAGTTCTGAACATCAGCCATACTGAGCTTGGCCACGTGCTTCTTGAACTGTTCTTTCTCATAGTCAATTTTGTTTTCCAGTTCAACAATCCTCTGAGCCAGAGCCAGCTCAGGAGCAATGGCGCCTTGGAAGGCGACGTTGATGTCAATTGGAAGCTAAAGATCATCAAAGCTGAGATTCGGGTTGTCAAACCACTCATCAATGAAATTGTCCAGAATGTTCACATCGAAGAGGGGCAG
Source organism: Triticum dicoccoides (assembly GCF_002162155.2). Classification (NCBI taxonomy): domain Eukaryota; kingdom Viridiplantae; phylum Streptophyta; class Magnoliopsida; order Poales; family Poaceae; genus Triticum; species Triticum dicoccoides. The sequence goes on along the minus strand of NC_041391.1, from coordinate 655,032,154 downwards.
ATCATTGAAGATCTCCGCCTATTGCTTGTTCTTAATCAACTACTCAAGGGCATCATCACCACACTCATCATCTGTTGACAGATCAATGGCTTCAGTCTCGTTCCTCAGAACGGCAGCAGGTGTCAGGGCTTGACCAGAACTCTGGACATTTTTCTTCTAGGGCTTCTCTTTCTTCTTGGAGATTCGAGAGAGATATTCAGAATTGATACTTGGTGAAGGAGGTGCAGTTGCCAATGGCTTCGCACGTGAAGCTTTTGATGCAGCAGTAGGTTTTGAAGCCTTGGTTTTCTTCTGCTTCTGCAGCTTAGGAGGAGCTGGGGCTTCATCAGAGTTAGCATCATCAGCAGAGTGATCCACATTTGCACCTTGAACGGCAATGTGAGTGATGAGGCCTTCCAGATTGTAGAAGGGGCCGATTCTATTTTCATTGGCTTCACGGGTGCCATCTTCCCGAGGAGCAGATGGACCTGGGTTGAAGTCAAGTCCAAATGCCTTCTTGTTCTTCACAGCAGAGTCTTTGGCAAACTTGAAGTTGCGCTTGAATAGATTGTCTTCACGACACCACAGCAGAGAAGATGGGTCAGCATTCTCTGGCTGTGGTCCGCGAACCATGCACGGATAGAAGCCTTGATCAATAGCTTCAGACATGGACCTGGGTGGAAGATTTTTGTATAGGATATCTCCCCAAGGTCGCTTGATGGCATTCTTCTCTGCATACTTAGCAGTGACAAATCTGTACTTGTACCATTCCTCTGCCCAATATCTTCGAATCCATTGGATTCAATTCTTGGGTTCTCCATAGGTCTCCTCTAAGTCTGTCTTGTACAGTTCGTGCAGATCTAGCGGAAAATCTTTGGATGTATTTCCATGGTGTTGTCTGTCACCCTTTCTAGCTGACTTCTCAGTAGCCATGAAGCTTAAACTGAATGGCTTCAAGGTTAGCAAAGGCTTCCGACGGCTGGTCAGACAAGAACTGGCTTCAGGAGAATTTATGTGACTCTGTAAGAATTCTGCAAATGAATGCAGACTATGAGAACTAAGGGATTCTCCCACGGACATGTACCTATGACAGCATTAGAGGTGCGAGGGAAGGGGAAGAGGTCATATGCATTCTCAGAAGATTTTGAAGATAAATTAGTTTGAAGACATTGACCTCATAACGCAAAGACATTCACTTATTTGTTGTGAGTTGGTTCCAGATTTGTACGAATCCAAGAATAAGTACAAGTGAGGAATCTAACTTGTAGAGAAGCATAAGTGAACAGACTAGGCATAATATGAGATGTAGAACGGAATATATTCAACTTTGGAAGTAGAGAAACCACTTTTGGTAAAGAGGGATGAACCTATCAAATCTATGGTAAAAAGTAAGTTTTAATTACCACACGAAGAACTGCTAGATAGAGCAAAGTTGGAGGCCGAGCAGTTCGATCACCCGTGCCCTAACTTGGCGACGGAAGACACCTACGGCGGCGGCGGAGAAGATGAGGTCCGTGGTCGGCGTGAGGATGGCGACGGTGAGGTCGTGGCAGCTAAGCGCTTCATCGCCGGTGTTGTCGAGAGCTTGCGGTGGCGCTAGGGTTTGTGAGAGGTAACGAGGTGGAAGAAGGATTTTGACCGTGATGTGATGGGTATTTATAAGGAAGGGGACGGCACAACGCAATTATGCAGGTGCCCCTCGGGGTTCACATCTGAAGGGCATGTGGCAAGCATGCAACACCTTGGAAGTTGTTCCATGTTCCCACGCACGCCTGGATTGTCGGGGTGGTCGTTCCGAATTCTTCGGCTTTCAGGCAATAAGGATATAGCATTAAAAGCAGATATAAATGTTTGTCAGATTGACTTCAGCTGACAAGGTCTCGGTGAAGACAATCGACAATTTTCAATAGAATGCATATGATTTGGACAGATAGAGTTGAGGTAGAAGCATAGATAGGTTAGGGTACGATCACATTCACTTAGATGAAAAGATTCAGCAAGAAGTCATAGCTATAAGTGAATGCTGTAGAGGACAGAACACAAATATGTATATAATCTGTATAAGACCAAATCAACAGGATGAAGATAAATATGAACTGAACTCAAGGATGAAGATAAATATGAACTTAAGTCAAGGATGAAGACCAATCAAGTACGAAGACTTTGCAATCATAATGCCAAGGGAAACACTTCAAACAAAAGTTTGGTGGTGGCGTTACCCACCATATAAGAAGTATTAGACCCAGACACGACGCACAATTATCGTGGCGCTCCAAAGTCAAATTCCGCATTAATGTATTCATAGTTAGAGTGTATGTCTTCATTGATTGAAAATATACATTACTTCGTGTGTTGCACATCTAAGTCATCAAAATGCATAAGTGTTAGGATGTGTGTCCAATCACAAGACATTTGAGGATTCCAAGATATTTAGCTCACACCGCAACTTGCAAAACCTTTTCTCATCCAAGGGCTTTGTGAATATATGATCCAATTGCTCTTTAGTGTTGACGTGAATGATATCAATATCTTCCTTCATGACATGATCTCTGAGAAAGTGATGACGAATTTCAATGTGCTTTGTCTTCGAGTGCTGAACTGGGTTGTTGGCAATCTTGATGGCGCTTTCATTATCGCAGTAGAGTGGCACATTCTTCAGGTGGATACCATAGTCCTTGAGAGTTTGCTTCATCCATAGAAGCTGAGCACAACAAGATCCGGCAGCAATGTATTCGGATTCAGCAGTGGAGAGAGATACACAGTTCTGCTTCTTTAAAGACCAACATACAAGAGATCGTCCCAGAAAGTGACATGTGCCTCATGTGGACTTGTGATCAACCTTGTCACTAGCATAATCAGCATCTAAGAATCCAACTAGATCAAACTCTGAGCCCTTTGGATTCCATAATCCTAGTGTTGGGGTGTAAGTCAAATATCCAAGAATACGCTTCACGGCAAAGTGATGCGATTCCTTTGGTGCCGCTTGGAATTGGGCACACATGCAAACGCTAAGCATTACATCTGGCCTAGATGCACATAAATAAAGTAAAGAACCAATCATGGAGCGGTATACCTTTTGATCGAACTCTTTACCATTGGCGTCGGGACCCAGATGACTTTTGGTTGGCATTGGCGTCGTGTATCCTTTGCAGTCTTGCATTCCAAACTTCTTCAGGCAATCTTTGAGATATTTTTCTTGAGATATGAAGATGACGTTGCGTTGCTGACGGATTTGGAGACCCAGGAAGAACTTCAGCTCGCCCATCATGGACATCTGATATTGCTCTTGCGTCATGTGACCAAACTCATCACTGTATTTCTTGTTAGTGCAACCGAAGATAATGTCATCCACATAGATTTGGCACACAAATAGTTCACCATCATATGTCTTCGTGAAGAGTGTAGGATCTAGTGAACCAGGTTTGAAGCCTTTGCTCTTCAGAAAGTCTTTGAGTGTGTCATACCAAGCACGAGGGGCTTGTTGGAAGCCATACAATGCCTTGTTGAGCTTGTATACCATATCAGGATGTTTTGGATTTTCAAAGCCAGGAGGTTGTGCAACATATACTTCTTCTTCAATCTTTCCATTGGGAAAGGCACTCTTCACGTCCATTTGATACAGAAGGATGTTGTGATGATTTTCATAGGCTAGTAGTATGTGAATGTCTTCAAGCCTAGCCACCAGAGCAAATGTTTCATCGAAGTCAATCCCTTCCACTTGAGTGTATCCTTGTGCAATGAGACGAGCCTTATTTCTGACAAATTGACCATGCTCATCTTGCTTGGTGTGATATATCCATTTGGTGCCAATGATATTGTGCTTACGAGGATCAGGACGCTTGACCAATTCCCACACATTGTTCAGCTCGAACTGTTGAAGCTCTTCTTGCATGGCTTGAATCCATTCAGGTTCCATGAAGGCTTCAACAACTTTCTTGGGTTCAGAGATTGACACGACTGCAAAATGCCCACAGAAATTTGTTAGCTGTGTTGCTCTTTGAGTAGCTCTTGAACGAGTGAGTGGACCAGGTGCATTGATGTTGTCTATTATCTTCTCAATCTGTACTTCATTTGCAACACGAGGATGAACAGGACGAAGATTTTGCTCTTGTTGATCAATGTCATCATTTGGGGAATTGTCTTCAGGCTGAGTAATGTCTTCAGGTTGATTAGGTGCATAAATGATAAGTTCCTCTTCAGTCTGAGCCTCAGAAGGTATGATCTCTCCAATTCCCATTTGCTTGATTGATTCACTAGGAGGTACTTCATCTAGCACATTTGGCAGGTGCTCTCTTTGCGAGCCGTTAGTCTCATCGAACCGCACATCCATAGTTTCAACCACTTTATAGTGAAAGAGGTTGAAGACTCTGTAGGAGTGCGAATCCTTTCCGTAACCAAGCATAAAACCTTCATGTGCTTTCGGTGCAAATTTTGAAGTGTGATGTGGATCCTTGATCCAGCACCTAGCACCAAATACTCTGAAGTAGTTTATATTTGTCTTCTTACCAGTTAGGAGTTCATAAGATGTTTCACTACTAGGAAAAGGGCTATAGATGGAATGGCCACTAATGGCGCACCTGTCATGTGGTGCACCACTACTATATAGCAGTGGCGCATCACGTGCAGGTGCGCCATTAGTGTGGAATACACTAATGGCGCACCAAGCACATGGTGCACCACTAGTAAAAAAAATTCTTATTTTTTCAAACATACTAATGGCGCATCATGGCAAGGTGCACTAGTAATGGCGCATCGGCCACATAGTGCGCCACTACTTTTGTTTTTTTATTCTTTTTTTTTGCAAAACTACTAATGGCGCACCCTAGACTAGTGCGCCATTACTAGTTTAAACTAGTAATGACGCACTGTACCATGGTGCGCCATTAGAATATATACTTTATTTTTATTTTTTTGCAAAACTTCTAATGGCGCACCAGCAGCAGGTGCGCCATTAGTAACCAGGGTTACTAATGGCGCATTTGCAGGTGGTGCGCCATTAGTAACCTGGGACCAAGAAGATATTTTGTACAGCCCACCTACCCACTCACTTTCCCCACTTCATTCTCTCCACCTCCTCCTCCAAGCTTGTCTCGGCTGCCTCCTCCTCCTCACCTCATTTGCACCATAGATTCATCCAAATTAAGTGGTTAAATTACCTTTTTTTGATAGGTAAGTAAGGGGGAAGCTATCTTTATGTTGTTCTCCCTCTCCAACAACGTGCACATGCACTTTTTGTGGCCTAGATAGATCTATGTATATTCGTGGTGTTGCATATATGTTTGTGTTTGCAGGTACCGGTATTTGAAATGCGATAGTTGCCAATATTTTGCCGGAATGTTGATTCATTTCCGTTTCGGCGAGAATTTTGGCACTATGCATTCTTTTTGGTCCTATTTTTAGGGAAAGTCATGCCAAATTTTTTCTTGGTTCTAAAATATCATTTTGCTCTACCCCGCAGGCGACCATGGTCCGCACGATGACCGGAGGCATCGTGAATAGGTTTTTGAGCTCTGCGAAGGCCGAGATGCTTGAAAAGAACGAGACGGAGATAAGATGTCCGTGTCGAAGATGCAAGCTGAAGAGCCTTATTGCGGACCCGGATTCTGGGTAGGTGCAGGACCACCTGCTCTTGCGTGGTTTCATGGATGTATATCGGTGGCAAGGTGATGAAGATGACTATGAAGTCGTCCATGGGGGCCGGGCAAGAAATGAGGAAGGGCAGCAAGACAACCACCGCAGCTCGGATGGGCGAGAAGACGAAGAATCTCCAGGACATGATCACGATGGTGATGCTGTACACAGTCATCATGTAGAAGATGCAGGACATGATGATGAGGAAGATGCCGGAGTAGACGAAGGGCATGATCATGAAGATGAAGATGCTAGCGGAGCAGACGACGATGGACCATCGATGGGCTGGGTGCAGGACCCTCATGTTCAAGAGCTGCTTCTCAAGCAGACGGATAACGCAAGAGCTGCCGCCTGAGAGAAAGCCAAGCTGGATCATCTGCAGATAGACGTGGTTACTCCATTGTATGAAGGATGCAGGCCCGAGGATACCCGCCTGAAAGTAACGCTCATGGCTCTGGAGATGAAGGTAAAACACAAAATGACCGAGGCATGCTTCGACGAGAACATGTCATTCTGGCGCGAACGTCTTCCCAACGAGGCGAAGAAAATCGTGTGTCCTCTGGATTTACCGCACGTGAAATACCATGTGTGCATGAACAATTGCATCATTTATCGGGACGAGCACGCGGAGTCCACCATATGTCCGGTGTGCAGCGTCACTCGATACAAGAAGAGGAAGAAAGCTCCTCGAAAAGTGGTGTGGTACTTTCCGATCACTCCTCGTCTGCAGCGGTATTTCGCGGACCCTAAGGTAGCGAAGCTCCTGCGTTGGCACGCGGATAGGGAGGAGAAGAATTGAGAAGATGACACAAATGATCCGGAGATAAATAAAAAAGACAAGATGCTGAGTCACCCTAGGGATGGGAGCCAGTGGCAAGCGTTGAACTTCGAACAACCAGAATTTGGGAAGGATCCAAGGAACATCGTGCTGGGCGCGAGCACCGATGGAATCAATCCGTTTGGCAGCCAAAGAAGCACACATAGCACCTGGCCTGTGTTTGTGTGGATGTACAACCTTCCCCCCTGGTTGTGCATGAAGAGGAAGTACATTCACATGAGTATGCTAATTGAAGGGCCGAAACAACCAGGGAACGACATCAATCTGTATCTGGGGCTGCTGAATGAGGAGCTAGACACGCTGTGGAAAACGCCAGCCAATACGTGGGACGCTGCAGAGAAAGAATATTTCTCTATGAGAGTCGCACTATTCACGACGGTGCACGACTATCTCGGTTACGGATATGTCGCGGGGCAGGTGGTCCACGGATTTTCTAGATGCGTTAGGTGCATGGATGACACAATGTATCGCCAGCTAGATAGAGATCCCGGGTCTTCGAAAACCGTGTTCATGGGACATCGAAGGTGGCTTCGCGACAATGACCCGTGGAGGAAACGCAAGGATCTGTTCGATGGTGAAACCGAACCCCGAAGACGCCCGCGTACGAGGCGCGGTGAGGAAATAGACGAGCTGTTGAAAAATTGGAAAGATTGCCCACTGCCGGGAAAGAAGCAAAAGGCACCAGAGCCGAGAAAGAAGCGCAAGGCGCTAGAGCTGCTGCTGAAGGTATGGAAAACAAGGTCTGTTTTCTGGGACTTGCCGTACTGGAAGATCCACCGTGTGCCTCACAGCCTTGATGTCATGCATATTACAAAGAATGTGTGCAAGAGTCTGCTTGGTACCCTGCTCAACATGCCAGAGAGGACCAAAGATGGGTCAAAATCAAGGGTAGACTTGAAATCAATGGGCATCAGGGAGGAGCTTCACGCTAATGATGATGATGATGAGGCGAAGCAGGACACGGAAAGTCGTCGCAAAGGCAAAAAGGCCAAGAAGACCGGAAATGACTACCCTCTCGCGTGCTTCACTCTAAGTCAGGAGGAGACTAATCAGTTTTTCACCTTCCTCGTAGGAGTAAAACTTCCTTACGGTTACACGGGGAAGATAAGTAGATACCTAGACCCAGTGAAGCAGAAGTTCAGCGGGATGAAGTCTCGCGACTGTCACGTGCTGATGACGCAGATACTTCCAGTTGCAATCCGTGGGATCATGGACGCGCACGTCCGTGAAATGCTATTTGACCTATGCAACTTTTTTGACATCATCTCTCGGAAGTCGGTTGGCGTGAGGCAACTCAAAAGGCTACAGGAAGAGATCGTGGTGATACTATGCGAGCTTGAGATGTACTTCCCGCCCGCATTCTTCGACATTATGGTGCATCTGATGGTCCATATCATGGAGGATATCATCCAACTCGGGTCGATGTTCCTGCACAACATGATGTCGTTCAAAAGGATGAATGGTGTCATCAAAGGATACGTTCGCAACATGTCACGTGCAGAGGGAAGCATAGCTAGGGGCTTTCTGACCGAAGAGTGCATCTCCTACTGCATGAATTATCTAGGCATCGAGGACCCCGTTGGTCTGCCCGTCAACAGGCACCTCGACAGGCTCGCTGGATGGGGTCACCATGAGGGTCGCCGCGAAATGCATGTCGACTTCGAGGGTCGACTCGCCGACTTTGAAAGAGCAAACCTAGTCGCGCTACAACACATAGACGTGGTCGATCCTTGGGTCGTAGAGCACAAAACCTTTATTGAGAAGACATACAATGACTGAGGCCAACAGAGACGGACGGAGATATAATCAAAGAGCACAACTCATGTTTCACGCGTTGGTTCAAGCAGAAGCTTCTGTCGTACCCTTTACATGAGGATTCTTCCGTGGAAGAACAACTCATATTCGCCTTGTCACAGGGCGCCGAGCACAACCTGATGACCTATGAGGCGTACGGTATCAACGGCTACACATTCTACACCGAGGACAAGGACATGAAGAGCGATGGTTATCATAACTCCGGGGTAACGATGGAATCCTACACCAGTAACGACAAGGACAGATACTACGGAAGTATCGAGGAGATCTGGGAGCTGAGCTACGCTGGAGAGAAGGTCCCGATGTTCCGTGTCAGATGGGCCAAGAGCGTCATAAAAGAAGACGGTATTTCACCACCATGGTTATACCCGAAGCCAAATCCAAGACCGCGGGCACAAACGTCACCGCGAAAAATGAGCCATGGGTACTGGCTTCCCAAGTGGACCAATGCTTCTTCATTACCGACCCGCCAAAGCCCAGTCGTGTTGTCGTGAGGAGAGGCAAAAGGAAGATCATCGGAATGGATGGAGTCGCCAATGAGCAAGACTTCGACAAATACGGCGACCCAAAGATGGAACATGACGACGACGATGAAGTATCAACATACACCACAAGAAGACGCAGGACCACCCTACCTAAAGGACGTCCGTTCAAGAGAAGAACTCCATTTACGAAAAATAAGGGCAAGAAGATTGTGAACAGATAGCTAGCTAAGATCGATTGTATTTAAATTGTAGCCTTCATTTCTCGATTGTATTTCATGGGCACTTTTTGAACTCATGAATGTTTTTAAATTTCATGGACACTCGATCTCGATCCCCCTCCATATCGATCGCTATCCCACCTCTCCAGATCCGGTCCCCCTTGCCGCCGAGCACCCCCCGCACATCTCCCCCACTACACCGGCCGTCGCCGCTGACCCCCCGCACCCTCCACCACTCCACCGCCACCGATGACCCACCGCACCCCCTCCACCGGCCGCACCCTCCCCTACTCCACCGTCGCTGACGACCCACCGCACCCTCCCCCGCTCCACC
>NC_041391.1:655021531-655022234 GCF_002162155.2 Triticum dicoccoides | reverse complement strand
CTCCCCCACTCCACCGCCGCCGACGACCCCCCGCACCCTCTCCGGCCCGCTCCACCGTCACAAATGAATGCAACTAAAATTGCTAAAAAAACAAATTTGATTATATTTTCAAATAACAAATTTGATGATATTTTCAAATAATAAATTTGATGATATTTTTTCATATTCATATATATTTTCAAATAACAAATTTGATGATATTTTTTAAAAAATTATTACTGTTTTTATTAAAAAATATTACTGTTATGATTTAAACAAGTTTGAACATATTTAAACACAAATAAATATCAGACAGCATTTTAAATGCATAAAAACAAAAATTGGGGAGCCTGGGATTTGAACCCAAGACCTCCTAGTGTGTGTGCTGTGTGCTGACCAGTCGGGCTAGTGGGCGTGTTCTGACGGAGATAGTGTTAGGTGGAATATAACTTGACCATTCGGACTAATTAAAACAAAATTCTAATGGCGCACCAGGGGGATGTGCGCCATTAGAATCGTCGTACTTATGGCGCACTAGGGGGAGGTGCGCCATTAGAATCCTCCCCCCACTCCCCCTATTCTCCTCGCACTGTGGCCTCCCTCCCTCCCTCGCCAGATCCCCCACTCGACAACCGTACACCACCGCCCCCTTGCTCTGCCCCCTCCGTCCGCCGCACCTGCACGTCGTCGGCGACGCCGCCGCCGCTGTGGTCTTGCGCTGCCC
>NC_041391.1:654970230-655020845 GCF_002162155.2 Triticum dicoccoides | reverse complement strand
CGACCGCCGCGCCCGCTCTGACGAACAGGGCCAGTGCTAGGGTTCCAGGGCCACCACCGGATCAACGCCCTGCCTCCACAAGGAGAGGAGGAGCCCCGCCGCCGCCACCGAGGGGAAGAGGCCACCGCCGCCAACGAGGGGAGGAGCCCCGCCGCCACCGAGAGGAGGAACCTCGCTGCCAGGTCTTCAACGCCCCACCGCCGCTAGGTAACCCTCCTCCCTCTGCCTCTCTTGTCCTCTCTTCCTCCTCCGCTAGCTAAGATTGAGAAATTGAAAGGAAGAACTTGCCAGCTTGCAGTCTTTAATCTGGCCATGGTGATTCTAGTCAAGGACAGTGATGCTTCTGGTTTCCATCCGGAAAAAAAACTAAAAAAGCCTAGACATGTAGATGTGTGATACATCATACTCATGCATTCAGTAGAAATAATACTGTATTGCTTTCACACACACCAAAATCATATTTAAGCACTATAACTGAACATGACTTTGGTTGTTAGTTGTGGATCAGATAGTTTTAAGTGACTAAGTTAAACTGCACTTCAAATATGATGCTCATTGACTCGATGCAAAGATTCTTTGAAAGAACACACCTTGTTGTCTGTTGCCACACTGTCCGATCCTCCCCCATATGATCTCCACGAAAATATGCGGATACTTCTAGCAATTTATCAATTAGATTCTAAGTTACATAGGTTTAGTAACTAAGTAACATGTATAGATGATATCGTTAGAAAAGAAAAACTCCCGCAGAGATAAATGTAAGGCATCTGGGCATTTACTTAAAATAAGAGCAGAGATGGGAGATGGGGCAAATGAAACATAGCATCAGCATGTGATGCTTTATAGGCAGTACATAGATGTCCTTGAGAGGGATGTAGTGGTAGTAAAGTTGGAGGAGGTTAGTAGATGGTGCAGTAAAATTAAATTAACAAGAAAGGAAGAAAGAAAGAAAGAGGGTTTCTTGTGTGGCAGTACAAAAGAAGACTTGTTCCTTCCTTGCTCTTGTAGTTTCTTTTATTATTAACAACAAAGAAAGAAAAAAGAAGAATGGTTATGTTTCTTCATTGGTCTGTGTCTGTGTGTTGAGTAGGAGGTGTTTGTGGATGTCGGGTTGGTTCAATCTCTTGAAGGTGCTGGTAATGTGTTGTTAGGGTTTGTGTTTTCTTGAAAGAAAGAAAATTATCCCTTCATTCCAATAATATAAATGCTCTTATATTAGTACTATTATGGGAGTGTGGGAGTATTTGTGAGCAGCATTGATTGATTGATTCAGGCTCGAGTCAGTGTGGAATCATATATAGCATAATGCAAATAAGCACGAGTAATTGCCGAGATGAGTAAGCAAATATGTGTACCTCTAGTTCAGGATCAAGTTCACATATATATATGCATACCTCTAGCACTTGCATAATTGTCTGTGTTTGTATGTCAAGTTGTATGCATTTTTTAAGCTTATTTTACTATTCTGCTAGGTGCTTATTCATCAGTATTTTATTTTGAACCATATTTGCCTTGTGATGCAGTGCAGCTAAAGAAAGGGATAGAGAGAGAATAATGTAAGGGCCCTAACCTAAAGCAATATAATGGTCACTAGCTAATATGAACATGCTTTAGTATTACCTACCTGTATGTACTGTATATGTTATTTTAATTTGATGGCTACTATGTAATGTTCCTTTATTTTGTTTCTAATTTCTGGAGAGGAGAAATGTGGGTCATGGTGTTGTATAATTACTAGAGTAGATGATAAACTGTTGCCGAATCTGATACATTGTTGAACATTTTATTACTTGTTGCATTGGAGGTTCATCTTGTCTTGAGGCAAACAAATCAGCATTGGAGGCTCATCTTTGAGGCTCATCTTTATTACATATCAGAACTTGCAAACAAATCTGTGAAAGACTTGTAAAGTTGCTGGGTTTTGTCTCCGACCATTGTGTCGTGATGAATTTGCAGGTACCCCGAGAGGCCCTTGAGTTTGCCGGAATGTCAATTAACTTCTGTTCTGGCAAATTCGGGTACTACATATGTCCTATTTTCAGCAAAGGTCATGCTGAAATTTTCCGTGAATTTTAGCATGACTTTGCTAAAAATAGGACATATGGGGTACTTGCGACTAATGCATGGGTCGTGGTATCTTAGTACTTAGTTAAGTAGGATCAACTGCCCCGCCATTCTTGCTGCATTAAACCATAGGTGGCAATAGAGCCAAGTGATTAGGCCCAACTTAGAATTCTCCTTAGCATCGATAAACCCTATATGATAAACCCAACATAGGTGGCAATAGAGCCAAGTGATTAGGCCCAACCTAGGGTGCCTCGGCATCGATAAACCCAAAATGATGAAAACTTAACTTAGCATTTAGGGTGCCTCGGCGTTGACAAACCCTAAATGATGAAACCTTGGCTTCTATAGGGTGCCTCGGTGTCGACAAACCCTAAATGATGAGACCATGATCTTGTTCCTTGACAATAACCAACTTTTTGACCAAACTTTTTTCCTATTTAGAGCGAAACATGGCCAACAACGATGAGGCCGGCGGTTCGGGCGGCAAGCAATTCTTGGAGCTGTCCCAGGAGATGGAGGAACAACCTCACCGCTATGAGGACACCGAGGAAGACACCGATCTTGACTACACAACCCGTAGTGGCGTCGGGGATGACACCACTGATGGTGCCGCCGAGGATGCCACCACTGATGATGGCGGCGCACGCACAGATGGCAGCCAACCGAAGAAGCAACGGAAGGACCGGCGCCCGAATGCGCTCCGCACCGCCAAGGAGGAATTTACTCAAGTGCACTCCGACGGGCATCCAATGGAGCCCAAACATATAGTCAAGGGGTACTCGGTTCAGCTTGGGTGCATTCTCCGGAGCACCGTCTCGATCAACACCGAGAACCTTAGGCATAAGGACCGAGGGAATTTGCGCAACCTCCTCTTCACGAAGCTGCACGAACGATACAAGTTCCCCGCTGAATTTGAAAACACACGCCTCTCAGGGAATAAAGTGAACGGTGTCGCCCTCACGAGGATGATCACGGCCATGTCTACTTGGAGAAGCGCGGTGAAGAGAATGATTGAGAAAGGTGATAGTTATGAGAAGATCAAGGCAAAAAAATCCTTCGATCAGCGAAGATGACTACAAGGAGTTCAAGATCAAGTGCGAGAGCAGTGCAACCTCCGAATCAAGTCAGTGGGGGAAAGAAATGCGGGAGTTGAACTTAGGGGAACACAAACTCGGTCCCGATGGTTACAGAGTGGTGGAGCCTATATGGGACAAGGAGGACGCGGAGCGTGCCGAGCAAGGCCTACCGCCCCGCTTCGAGAAATACAGCAGTGACAAGCAGACCAGGAACTTTGTCAGGGCCCGGTACAAGGAGGACCCGATAACAAAGGAGCTTACCACGGATCCGAAGACCAGGGCGCTTGAGCTTGTTCTGGCGAAGGAGACTGAAAGCAGTAGCACGGGGTCGTCTCAAAGCACTCCTGCTTGGGACGGCACTCGAATAGGGCGTTGAACGTAATGAAAAACAAGGATAAGCTCAGTAAGCCGTCGTCAGCTGGTCGTGTGGCCGGCAAAGGCTTGTCCACAAAATGGTCGTCATACTATATCGCTGGTGGGCGAAAGGAGAAAAAGACCAGCTCGGAAAGCCAGTCGCGCGAGGTTGGAGAACTCAAGGCACAAGTGGTGCGGATTTCGGAGATTATCCAAGAGCAAGTGCAACAACAACTAGGAACGATGCTCATCGGCATTATGCCTACCTTGATTCATGGGCTGACGACGTGGATTGCGGGTGGACAACAGGGGCCGCCCCCGATTCCCAGCTTCACGGCCAGCAACTCGCACAACGCGCAGGCGGCGCCATTGGTGTCATCGACGGCGGCGGTATTGGTGTCTCCGGCGCCGGCACGGGCATTGGAGCTTAATGCACCCGGGTGTACGCCGGCCGGCACCTCGCCAGCAAGCGGCCCCTCCATCAGTTGCACGCCCGCCCTTGGCGGTGCCTCGTGATAACCCACAAGTATAGGGTATCGCAACAGTTTTCGAGGGTAGGGTATTCAACCCAAATTTGTTGATTCGACACAAGGGGAGCCAAAGAATATTCTCAAGTATTGTCAGCTGAGTTGTCAATTCAACCACACCTGGAAACTTAGTATCTGTCGCAAAGTGTTTAGTAGCAAAGTAATATGATAGTGGTGGTAACGGTAACAAAAGTAAAGACAGCAAAAGTAATGTTTTTGGTATTTTGTAGTGATTGTAACAGTAACTACAGAAAAGTAAATAAGCGAGAACCAGTATATGGAAAACTCGTAGGCACCGGATCAGTGATGGATAATTATGCCGGATGTGGTTCATCATGTAACAGTCATAACATAGGGTGAGACAGAACTAGCTCCAGTTCATCAATGTAATGTAGGCATGTATTCCGAATATTGTCATACGTGCTTATGGAAAAGAACTTGCATGACATTTTTGTCCTACCCTCCCGTGGCAGCGGGGTCCTATTGGAAACTAAGGGATATTAAGGCCTCCTTTTAATAGAGACCGGAACAAAGCATTAGCACATAGTGAATACATGAACTCCTCAAACTATGGTCATCACCGGGAGTGGTTCCGATTATTGTCACTTCGGGGTTGCCGGATCATAACACATAGTAGGTGACTATAGACTTGCAAGATAGGATCAAGAACTCACATATATTCATGAAAACATAATAGGTTCATATCTGAAATCATGGCACTCTGGCCCTAGTGACAAGCATTAAGCATAGCAAGGTCATAGCAACATCAATCTCAGAACATAGTGGATACTAGGGATCAAATCCTAACAAAACTAACTCGATTACATGATAAATCTCATCCAACCCATCACCATCCAGCAAGCCTACGATGGAATTACTCATGCACGGCGGTGAGCATCATGAAATTGGTGATGGAGGATGGTTGATGATGACGACGGCGATGAATTCCCCTCTCCGGAGCCCCGAACGGATTCCAGATCAGCCCTCCCGAGAGAGATTAGGGCTTGGCGGCGGCTCCGTATCATAAAACGCGATGATTTCTTCTCTCTATTTTTTTCTCCCCGAAAGCCAATATATGGAGTTGGAGTTGGCGTCGGAGGGCCACCAGGGGGCCCACGAGGTAGGGGGGCACGCCCCCCACCCTCGTGGATAAGGTGTGGGCCCCCTGGTCTTCATCTTTTGCGAGGATTTTTTATTAATTATCCTAAGATATTCCGTGGAGTTTTAGGTTGTTCCGAGAACTTTTATTTTCTACACAAAAACAACACCATGGCAATTCTGCTGAAAACAGCGTTAGTCCGGGTTAGTTCCATTCAAATCATACAAGTTAGAGTCCAAAACAAGGGCAAAACTGTTTGGAAAAGTAGATACGACGGAGACGTATCAACTCCCCCAAGCTTAAACCCTTGCTTGTCCTCGAGCAATTCAGTTGACAAACTGAAAGAGAAAAAGAAAAACTTTTACAAACTCTGTTTGCTCTTGTTGTTATAAACATGAAAAGCCAGCATTCAAGTTTCAGCAGATATTATGAACTAACCATTCTCACAATAACACAAAGGTCTCACAATTACTCATATCAATAGCATAATCAGCTAGCGAGCTATAATAACAAAACTCGGATGACAACACTTTCTCAAAATAATTATAACATGATATAACGAAATGGTATCTCACTAGCCCTTTCAGAGACCGCAAAACATAAATGCAGAGCACCTTCAAAGATCAAGGACTGACTAAACATTGTAATTCATGGTAAAAGAGATCCAGTTAAGTCATACCCAATATAAACCAATAATAATGAATGCAAACAACAGTGTGCTCTCCAGCGGGTGGTTTTTAATAAGAAGGATGATGACTCAACATAAAAGTAAATAGATAGGCCCTTCGCAGAGGGAAGCAGGGATTTGTAGAGGTGCCAGAGCTCAGTTTTAAAATAGAGATTGGATAACATTTTGAGCGGCATACTTTTGCTGTCAACGCAACAACTATGAGATGACGATATCTTCCATGCTAAACAAATTATAGGTGGTTCCCAAACATAATGGTAAAGTTTATACTCCCCTTCCTCCACAAACATCAATCCATGGCTTGCTCAAAATAACGAGTGCCTCCAACATTCAACGGGTCCCAAGGGGAGTTTTGTTTGCAATTATTTTGATTTAGTTTGTATAAAGCATGGGACTGGGCATCCCGGTGACCAACCATTTTCTCGTGAATGAGGAGCGGAGTCCACTCCTCTTGAGAATAACCGCCTAACATGGAAGATAAGGGCAGCCCTAGTTGAAACATGAGCTGCTCGAGTATACAAAACAGAATTTCATTTGAAGGTTTGGAGTTTGGCACATACAAATTTACTTGGAGCGGCAGGTAAATACCACATATAGGAAGGTGTAGTGGACTCATATGGAACAACTTTGGGGTTTTAAGGAGTTTGGATGCACAAGCAGTATTCCCGCTTAGTACAGGTGAAGGCTAGCAAAAGACTGGGAAGCGACCAACTGGGAGAGCGACAGCAGTCGTAAACATGCATCAAAATTAATTTACACCGAATACAAGCATGAGTAGGATATAATCTACCATGAACATAAATATCATGAAGGATATGTTAATTTGATTCAACTACATGCGTGAACATGTGCCAAGTCTAGTCACTCAATTCATTTAAAGGAGGATACCATCCCCTCATACCACATCATAATCATTCTAATAGCATGTTGGCACGCAAGGCAAACCATTATAACTCATAGCTAATCAAGCATGGCACGAGCAACTATAATCTCTAAATGTCATTGCAAATATGCTTACTTCATAATAGCTAACCCAGGAACGATGAATCATCATATTTACAAAAACAAGAGAGGTCGAGTTCATACCAGCTTTTCTCATCCCAATAAGTCCATCATATATTATCATTATTGCCTTTCACTTGCACGACCGAACGATGTGAATAATAATAAGAGTGCACGTGCATTGGACTAAGCTGGAATCTGCAAGCATTCAACTCAAGAGAGAAGACAAGTAATATGGGTCTAAGTTAAATAATCATTCATGCATATATGAGCCACTAAGCATTTTCAATAAGGTCTTCTCGACCCCCAAAGAAAGGAAAAGTAAAAACTATTTACACGGGAAAGCTCCCAACAAACAAAAGGAGAACGGGAAATATTTTTGGTTTTTCTGTTTTAATTACTATAGCAAAGAAATAAAGTACTACTAATTTTTTTTTCTTAAGGTTTATTAAACACACAAGAAGGAAGCAGGAAAAAGAAAATAAACTAGCATGGATATTACAGTGAAAGAGTATGAACACCGGCATCTAGGAATGAGTGTGTGTAAACATGAATGTAATGTCGGTGGGAAATACGTACTCCCCCAAGCTTAGGCTTTTAGCCTAAGTTGGTCTATTGCCAGGAATGACCTGGCTGATACTCGCAAGTGAAGCTGGGGTCATACTGTGATGCAGCGGCTATCGCCTCCTGAGCTGCAGTGTAGCGTCTAGCTGCCTCCGCTCTCCTCTCGTATTCATCGGAAGGCCATTCACACGGCCGGACCTCCGTGGTGCGAGGAAAATTAAATTTGGTCTTCTGTTCTTCTTCCTTTTGTTTTTCCTTAGCGCTTCGGCTCGACGAGCCTCTCAAATATCTCTTCATTAATTCTGAAACAATCCGAAATTTTTAGTAACTTCAAATAAAAGTGAACCAACTTCAATAAAATTGATAGCAACAACTCCTGCAAGTGCCTAGAGCCTATATAAAGCATTGGTACTAATTGGAACCATATAAATTTAACATGCAAACTCAAGAACATGGTAACCTATGCAGCACAAATTTGCAATGAATGAGGCACTAGAACAAAAACTAATTGGACCAATGGAGGAGTCACATACCAAGGAACAATCTCCCCAAGCAGTTTTGCGAGAGGTGCTTTGAGCAAGGAGATCGAAAATCACAGCAACGGGGGCTGGAACCCGTGCTTGAGTTGGTTTTTCGTGTTTGTGTGAGGCAGAGGAAGAAGATGGGTGCAGGAAGAAGTGGAGGAGGGCCACCGTGGGCCCATGAGGCAGGGGCGCGCCCTTCACCCTCGTGGCCAGGTGGCAGCTCCCCCCGCGGTGATTTTTGCACAGTAAATTCTTAAATATTCCCGAAAAAATCATATTAAATTGGCATGGCATTCTGAGGACTTTTATTTTCGGGAAATTTTTTTATAATAAGGATAAGTCGGGAGACAGACAGAAAAGTACTATTTTACTTTATTTCTACTAAAACTCAAAAAATATAAAGAGGGTACAGAAGGTTGTGCTTCTAGTTTCATCCATCTCGTGATCATCAAAATGAATCCACTAACAGGGTTGATCAAGTCTTGTTAACGAGCTCATTCCGATTAACACGGAACCAGAGAAATTTCGAATAGAACTAAGTTACCTCAACGGGGATATGAAAATCCCCAACAATAAGTATATCATACTTCTTCTTGACAGTAGGGAGAGGAAATTCAAAACCTCCTAATATAATCGATGGAATTTTTCCAATAGAGTTGACACTATAAACTTGAGGTTGTTTCCTCGGAAAGTGTACCATGTGTTCATTGCCATTAACATGAAAAGTGGCATTGCCTTTGTTGCAATCAATAACAGCCCCTGCAGTATTAAGGAAAGGTCTTCAAAGAATAATAGACATACTATCATCCTCAGGAATATCAAGAATAACAAAGTCCGTTAAAATAGTAACGTTTGCAACCACAACAGGCACATCCTCACAAATACCGACAGGTATAGCAGTTGATTTATCAGCCATTTGCAAAGATATTTCAGTAGGTGTCAACTTATTCAAGTCAAGTCTGCGATATAAAGAGAGAGGCATAACACTAACACCGGCTCCAAGATCACACAAAGCGGTTTTAACATAATTTCTCTTAATGGAGCATGGTATAGTAGGTACTCCGGGATCTCCAAGTTTCTTTGGTATTCCACCCTTAAAAGTATAATTAGCAAGCATGGTGGAAATTTCAGCTTCAGGTATCTTTCTTTTATTAGTAATAATATCCTTCATATACTTAGAATAAGGATTTGTTTTGAGCACATCAGTTAATCGCATACGCAAAAAGATAGGTCTAATCATTTCAGCAAAGCGCTCGAAATCCTCATCATCCTTTTTCTTGGATGGTTCCGGGGGAAAAGGCATGGGTTTTTGAACCCATGGTTCCCTTTCTTTACCATGTTTCCTAGCAACAAAGTCTCTTTTATCATAGCGTTGATTCCTTGATTGTGGGTTATCAAGATCAACAACAGGTTCGGCTTCTACATCATTATCATTACTAGGTTGAGCATCAACATGAACATTATCATTAACATTATCTCTAGGTTCATGTTCATCACATGATTGTGTTTCAGCATCAGAAATAGATATATCATTTGGATTCTCAGGTGGCTCAACGATAGGTTCACTGGAAGTTTGCAAAGTCCTATCATTTTTCTTTTTCTTCTTTTTAGAAGAACTAGGTACATCAATATCATTTCTCTGAGAATCTTGCTCGATTCTCTTAGGGTGGCCTTCAGGGTACAAATGTTCCTGAGTCATTCTACCGGTTCTAGTAGCCACTCTAACAGCATAATCATTTTTCTTACTATTCATTTCATCAAGCGCTTTTTTTAGCTTTAAGTACTTGTTCTACTTGAGTGGTAACCATAGAAGCATGTTTGCTAACAAGTTTAAGTTCACCTTTAATATCAGCCATATAGTCACCCAAGCATTTAATCATATAGGCATGTTGTTTTAATTGTCTACCAAAATAAGCATTAAAGTCATCTTGCTTAAACATGAAGTTATCAAGCTCATCCAAGCACTGACTAGCAATTTTAGTAGGAGGGACTTCAGCTTTATCATATCTATAGAGAGAATTTACCTTTGCTACCTGTGTCGGGATATCGGGAGGTTCTTCAGTAAATAAGTAATTGAGATCATATACTTCTTCAACAGGCGGTAAATTAAGACCGTGTATTTCTTCAATAGGAGGTAAATTCTTAACATCTTCAGCTTAAATACCTTTTTCTTTCATAGATTTCTTTGCCTCTTGCATATCTTCAGGACTGAGAAATAGAACACCTCTCTTCTTCGGAGTTGGTTTAGGAATAGGCTCAATAATTGGCTCAGGAGCTGGTTCAGGAGGTGCCCAATTATTTTCATTTGTCAACATATTGTTCAATAGAATTTCCGCTTCATCCGGTGTTCTTTCCTTGAAAAGAGAACCAGCACAACTATCCAGGTAATCTCTGGAAGCATCGGTTAGTCCATTATAAAAGATATCAAATATTTCAGGTTTCTTGAGACGACGATCAGGCAAAGCATTAAGTAATTTGAGAAGCCTCCCCCAAGCTTGTGGGAGACTCTCTTCTTCGATTTGAACGAAGTTATATATTTCCCTCAATGCTGCTTGTTTCTTATGAGCAGGGAAATATTTAGCAGAGAAGTAATAAATCATATCCTAGGGACTTTGCACACAACCAGGATCAAGAGAATTAAACCATATCTTAGCATCACCCTTTAATGAGAACGGAAATATTTTGAGTAAATAAAGATAGCGCGATCTCTCATTATTAGTAAATAGGGCAGCTATATCATTCAACTTAGTAAGATGTGCCACAACAGTTTCAGATTCATAGCCATAGAAAGGATCAGATTCAACCAAAGTAATTATATCTGGATCAACAGAAAAATCATAATAATCCTTATCGGGAACACAAATAGGTGAAGTGGCAAAAGCAGGGTCGGGTCTCATTCTATCTCTAAGATATTCTTAACCCCATTTAATTAGCAACCTCTTAAGTTCATATCTATCCTGGCAAGCAAAAATAGCGGCAGAAGATTCTGCATCAAAAAGATAACATTCAAGAATAGGAGGCATATTTTCATCATCACTCTCATCATTGTATTCAGGTGCAATAATTTCTCTTTCTTTAGACCTAGCAATTTGCTCATCAAGAAATTCACCAAGGGGCACAGTAGTATCAAGCATAGAAGTGGCATAATCAATAACATGCGACATATCAGAATTCATAGCGGTAGCAGGTTTAGGCGTCGCAAGCTTACTTATAACAGAAGGAGAATCTAGTGCAGAGCTAGATGGCAGTTCCTTACCTCCCCTCGTAGTTGAGGGAAAAATCTTGGTCTTAGCGTCTTTCAAGTTCTTCATAGTGTCCAGCAGATATAAATCCCAAGTGACTCAAAGAATAGAGCTATGCTCCCCGGCAACGGCGCCAGAAAAAGATCTTGATAACCCACAAGTAAAGGGGATCGCAACAGTTTTCGAGGGTAGAGTATTCAACCCAAATTTGTTGATTCTACACAAGGGGAGCTGTCGGTGTCAAAACCGGCGGATCTCGGGTAGGGGGTCCCGATCTGTGCATCTAGGTGGATGGTAACAGGAGACGAGGGACACGATGTTTTTACCCAGGTTCGGGCCCTCTTGATGGAGATAAAACCCTAGTCCTGCTTGATTAATATTGATGATGTGGGTTACAAGAGTAGATCTACCACGAGATCAAGGAGGCTAAACCCTAGAAGCTAGCCTATGGTATGATTGTTGTTCGTCCTATGGACTAAGGCCATCCGGTTTATATAGACACCGGAGAGGGCTAGGGTTACACAAAGTCGGTTACAAAGGTAGGAGATCTACATATCCGTATCGCCAAGCTTGCCTTCCACGCCAAGGAAAGTCCCATCCGGACACGGGACGAAGTCTTCAATCTTCTATCTTCATAGTCTTGGAGTCCGGCCGATGATGATAGTTCGGCTATCCGGACACCCCCTAGTCCGGGACTCCCTCAGTAGCCACCGAACCGGGCTTCAGCGACGACGAGTCCGGCGCCTATATTGTCTTCGGCGTTGTAAGGCAGGTTCTCCTTCAAACTTCATGTTCCCGTTGAATAGTGTCCGGCTTCCTTATATATGTTGCGCTCCTTGGCTCTACGCCCAATAATGGCCCTCTTCCACGTGTCGTATGAATGCGAAAGGCTGGGGTATTTTTACATTTTACCCCCTAACCGTGCGAACGAGCCGCCTATAAGAGAGGCGAGGATCTAGATCCAGCTTACACCATCCTCCATCCGCAAGTTCTCATCGAAGCGCCTCTAACAAAAATCCATTCCATCATGGATAGTCGACGCGGCTCCTCCTCTCGCGCTCCCAGCCCTAAGCCAGGGGATTGGGGGAGATGCTCAGTTCCACACAGCGAGCTAGTGGCGCTCCAAACCGAGGGATATCTTCCCCCAGCTTTCATGGTTCCGGTTCGAGCTGGACTAGCCACCTACAAGGGTGGAAAGCAGGCGGAGAGCGTCCCCAACCCCTCCAAAGGGGAGCGGATATGCTTTGTCCCCTACCTAATAAGGGGACTCGGATTTCCCATACATCCGTTTCTCCGGGGGCTCCTAGAGTTCTACGGACTCCAGCTTCACCACCTCACGCCTGCCTCCATTTTTCACATCGCAGGCTTCGTAGCTCTTTGCGAGCTGTTCTTGGGCGTCGAGCCCCATTTTGCATTGTGGAAGAGATTGTTTTGCCTCGTACCCCATTCTCATGAGGGGACGATATATCAAATGGGCGGAGCCGAAATATGGCGCATCCCCGGGACCGGATATCTATCCGGCACCCCGAAGAAGGCGTCCGAAGACTGGCCTTCGGAATGGTTCTACATGGAGGACGCCCCTCTGCCGAATCCAGTTCGGATCGGCCTCCCGGAGTTCAGCAATGCTCCCTTGAAGAAACGCCTGAGTTGGCGCCCGCGGAGCCCTCAATGGGAAGATGATAGGAGCGTCCATTATCTGATGGGTCGGATTAGATTACTGGCCCACTCCGGATTGACCATGATTGGAGTCATGGCCACGTGCATTATGCGAGGGGTGCAGCCACTCCAATATAGGGGCCACCCTATGTGGGATTTCAACGGGGAAGATGACGCCACCCGTCATGGCCGCAAAGGGCCAGGCTCGGCAGCCGATTTGGCAAAGATCCTGTCCGGCTTGTACAAGGGAGAGGAGGAGGACTTCCTCCGCACGAATCCGCTGAATGGATTCTCCATGAACAACCCTCGGAGCTGGGTAAGCGGTCGCATGCATATCTGATCCGTGCCTTTAAAGGCAATTGTCTTATTGTATGATTTTGACACAGGAACTGCGTCGGGATGTGGAGGGCATAAAAAGCCCAGCTCCACAACCCGAGGATCCAGAAAGGTCCCTTGATCCGGCCTCCGAAGAGGATCCGGACTTAGCGGTGGAACTGATCGACGGGGTGTTCCACCAGCTCAGCATAGACAATGCTTTAGTCGCCATTATGGATGACTACCCCAGTTTATTTCCGGCCTCCCAGGTGACTACGACCGAGGTCTTGACACCATCACTTGATCCGTGCTCAATTCTGACCATCCCATACTGATGGTGCATCGCAGGAGGTGCCTTTAAGGCGGGAAGCCGAACCCGCGGTGGCCGACCAGCAAGGGTCAGTTCGGCCCGGCAGGCGGAAGAGGAGTGCGACGCGAACTGAAATGTCGCCGCAACGGTACGGGGCACCGCTATTTTTAAGGGAAGGATTCCTAGGAGGTATATTAATGCTCATAACTTTTCCAAAAAGAGCGCTCGCCGGACAGTGTCCGGAGAGGTTGCCAATCAAGCCTCCGCCAGCCATGCTCCAACGCATGGCCCGGGAGGGGAGGCGAATACAAGGCACGAGCCGGACGCTCCTCCGACGGAGGATGCCGACAGGCTGTCCGCCACCTGGTCTGAGGTGGAGAGCGCCATGAATCATAGGCGTCGCCGGACAGTTCTTCGTGACGTATGTTTCTCCCCGGATGCGTTAAATGCCTTTGATGCGGGAAACGCGCACCTCCGTGCCGCTCAAGATGGGTTAACCTGAGCCACAGAGCAGTACGTGAAAGACATACGTGTAAGTAATTTTAATAGTTATATATGCCAGTAGCCCCCGAGACTTAAAATAGTTAAAAATAACTGATTTAAGGATCAATTTCTATGCAGGATCTTACGGTGAAGAATACCCATCTGTCCCAGGAGCTCCAAGAGTGCAAGGCCCAACTTGAGACCGCACTGGCCGCTACAGGGGGAGCCACAGAGACCCCCGCTAGTAAGACGTACTTTGAAAAGATAATTAATTAGCAAAGTTCAGCGTGAATCTGACAATAATATTGCAGAGGGCGCCGGACTAGATCCGGACAAGCAACAGCTACTGCGTCAGCTAAAGGCCAGCGAGAGGGTGCTTATGAAGGTGCAGCAGGAGAGAAACAAACTCCAACACGCCCACACCTAGCTAGGAGAAGAGCTGAAAGGTGTTCGGGCCCAGCTGTCTGGCTCCTTGAAGGAGAATCAGCGGCTTCGACGCGACATTTATAGGAAGTGCTTGAGCAAATTCCTTTGAAAATAAGAATTCGGCGAGGAAGTCGATTAACAGAAATATGTCTTTAGGTGTGCTCACAGGTCGCCCTGCGGAGGAAATGCCTGGGTCAACAGGTGACCAACTTCCCGAGCTGGTGCAATTGTTCGAACGTGTTCGGCAGGCGATGAGTGGCGTCGTTCAGGCTTTATGGCCATCCGTCTCCCTACCCGAGGGCCTTGGTGAGCTTGCTGAGAAGCTTCAGGGAGCACGGCGACGCCTCCGTTTGGGAAGATATCAGCCTGCCGTCAGGGGGCCAGGGAGTCCTGGGCCATGGTGAAGACGCGCTACCCGAAGGCTGACCCAAACCACATGGCCGAGGTCGGACCTGCGGGGCCTGATGGGAAGGAGATCCCTGTGAGCTTGATATACGGCCAAGTAGAACTGGCCGCGAAATATTCCCAACAGGACTGTAAGTTAGACAGCCTGTTAGATGGGATTGAGGAGGAGTACAATCAGTCGGTTTGACGATGTAATTTGAAATGACATGTAAGATGCCTTCTAGCCGGATTGTAGATCGTTTGTCTTTGCGGACCGTTTCGCTTCAACCTCGGGACCCAACAGTCCGGAGTGTGTCCAAATACCCCTACGGTTATAAAAGAACCGGGGCATGCATGAAGACAAGGCATCGGGGTCATAATTGCTTTATCAGACAAGTGCCCAACTAGTTATGTTATATTACATGGTTAGTAAGAAACATCTTCCAGGGAGAATAGTTCCGTTGAGGGTTCCTTTCCCTGGGAGGCATGCCCTAAGGTGCAATGTCGGGCTGCGAAAATAGCAGAAAAAGCATCTGGGGGCAGATAAATAAGTAAGTAATAAATCATCTTTCAAGTCACCGACCGAATATTCTCTTAAGAACGCTAGCTTTCGGCTTCACCCAGTCTGAGGTACACATCCGGCTGACCCGGCAGTAACAGTCGTAGAGGTGCTCCCTTTACCTCCTAGCCGAACAATCGGGAACGTAGGGGTAAGCACAGGAGCCAGGCAACCCAGCTTGGCCAAAACTTAAGTCATATCAATGCATATAATGGTGAATAAAAGGTACATGCGGAAGTATGACACATGTATTGGGCGTGAAGCCCATATTAATAAGCTTCTGGTAAAGAAGCCCCCAGGTATAATGAGTGCTAGGAGCACATCAAGTGTGTGCGAACAAAGCGCAAATCAGCCTATAAAAGGTATTGAGAAAAAAAAGGTGGGAAGGAGGGGGACAAGAGACGGTAAAAATATAAAAAAGGTGGACGGGGGAGTGAGACGAACTCTGAGTCCGGTGTTTAGGCGTAGAATCTTCGGCGACGGGCTGCGTTCCATGGGTTCGGCTCGAGTCGGTTGTCAGATGCTTTACGTAGACGATATGCTCCGCCGGTCAGGACTTGGTCGATGATGAAGGGACCTTCCCACTTGGGCTTAAGTTTGTCCTTTTTCTTGTCCGGCAGGCGTAGAACGAGTTCGCCGACATTGTAAGTTTTGGCCCGTACTTCTCTGCTTTGATATCTTCGAGCCTGCTGCTGATAAAATGCAGAACGAGCCTTTGCCACGTCCCGCTCCTCCTCTAAGGCGTCCAAGCTGTCCTGCCGATCCAACTCGGCTTCTCTTTCTTCGTACATGCGCACACGAGGTGAGTCATGAATTATATCGCAGGGCAGAACTGCCTCTGCGCTGTATACCATGAAAAATGGTGTGAATCCAGTAGTTCGGTTTGGCGTGGTCCGCAGCCCCCAGAGTACGGAGTCGAGCTCCTCTACCCAGTGTGTGTTAGATTCCTTGAGGGACCACACTAGTCTGGGTTTGATGCCGCTCATGATTAGACCATTTGCTCGCTCGACTTGACCGTTAGTTTGGGGGTGATAGACTGAAGCGTAATCGAGCTTGATGCACATGTTTTTGCACCAGAGTTTAACCTTGTTGGCCGTGACGTTCGTGCCGTTATCAGTGATGATGCTGTGGGGGACGCCAAAATGGTGTACTACCCCGGATATGAAGTCTATCACTGGTCTGGATTCTACCGTTTTAACCGGCTTGGCCTCAATCCATTTGGTGAATTTGTCCACCATGACCAATAAGTATTTGTGCTTGTGGGTTCCCCCTTTAAGGGGTCCAACCATGTCAAGCCCCCAGACCGTGAATGGCCAGGTAATGGGTATAGTTTTGAGAGCGGTGGGTGGCATATGGCTCTGATTAGCAAAGAGCTGGCAACCGACGCATTGTTGGACTAAGTCCTGAGCATCTGCCCGGGCTGTCGGCCAATAAAATCCTGTATGGAAGGCCTTGCCTACAAGGGCCCGGGCTGCAGCGTGGTGCCCGCCGAGTCCGGCGTGAATTTCAGCCAGGAGATTCCGCCCCTCCTCTTTGGAGATACACCTTTGAAGGACTCCGGTTGTGCTTTTCTTATAAAGTTCTCCCTCATGGACCTTGTAGGCTTTAGATCGCCGAACTATGCAGCGGGCCTCATTTTGGTCTTCGGGAAGTTCCTGCCGAATTAAGTAGGCTAGGAATGGTTCTGTCCACGGGGCAATTACTGCCATTATTTTTTGAGCTGAAGGTGTTATTTCAATGGCTGAGCCGCCGATTGTGTCAGAATGGTCTGAGTTAGGTGATGCAGCTGGCTCCGGATTGTTATTTTCGGACTCCTCTTCCCATAACACGGATGGCTTAAAGAGCCGTTCCAGGAAGATGTTTGGAGGGACGGCGTCTCGCTTCATGCCGATGCGCGCTAACACATCTGCTGCCTGGTTATTATCCCAGGCTACATGGTGGAATTCGAGTCCTTCGAACCGAGCTGACATTTTTAGGACGGCGTTGCGGTAAGCTGCCATTTTTGGATCTTTGGCGTCAAAGTCTCCATTTACTTGGGATATTGCGAGGTTTGAATCCCCGCGCACCTCTAGGCGTTGAATGCCCATGGAGATTGCCATCCGGAGGCCATGCAGAAGGGCCTCGTATTCGGCTGCGTTGTTGGAGTCCATGTACATTATTTGAAGTACATATTGGATTGTGTCTCCAGTTGGGGACGTCAGGACGATGCCAGCCCCCAAGCCAGCCAACATTTTGGATCTGTCGAAATGCATGATCCAATTGGAGTATGCGCCGTACTCTTTAGGGAGTTCGGCTTCGGTCCATTCGGCGACGAAGTCAGCCAGAACCTGCGACTTTATAGCTCGCCGTGGTTTATAGGTTATGTCAAATGGTAAGATCTCAATAGCCCATTT
Organism: Triticum dicoccoides; assembly: GCF_002162155.2. Taxonomy (NCBI): domain Eukaryota; kingdom Viridiplantae; phylum Streptophyta; class Magnoliopsida; order Poales; family Poaceae; genus Triticum; species Triticum dicoccoides. The sequence goes on along the minus strand of NC_041391.1, from coordinate 655,003,176 downwards.
TGCAATCCTGCCCGTTGCGTCGTGATTGTTTATAATATCGTTGAGAGGTACTTCAGAGGCCACCATTATGGAACACTCTTGAAAGTAGTGTCACAGCTTCCGGGATGCCATGAACACCGCATACGCTATCTTTTGATAATGTGGGTACCGGTACTTGCATGGAGTTAGAACAGTGGATACGTAGTACACTGGTTTTTGAAGAGGGAATCTGTGCCCTTCTGTCTCTCACTCGACGATGAGTACCACGCTGACAACTTGATGTGTTGCTGTGATATATAATAACATAGGTTCGCCCAGGTTGGGTGCGGCCAAGACCAGATTTGTTGCCAGTATGGCCTTTATTTCTTCCAGTCCGGCTGTGGCAGCATCCGTCCATTCGAAATGTTCGGTGCACCGGAGGAGGCGGTAGAGGGGCAGAGCCTTTTCTCCCAAACGGGAGATGAAGCGACTTAAGGCTGCTACGCATCAGGTTAGTTTTTGTATTTGCTTGAGGTCCTTTGGAATATCCAATTGTGACAGAGCTCGGATTTTGGCCGGGTTTGCTTCAATTCCTCTACCGGATACGATGAAGCCCAAGAGCTTTCCGGCTGGTAAGCTGAAGACGCATTTTTCCGGATTGAGCTTAATGTCATATGCTCGGAGGTTGTCGAATGTCACCCTCAAGTCTTCTACTAGAGTTTCGACGTGTTTGGTCTTGACGACCACATCGTCTACGTATGCCTGTACTGTTTTGCCTATCTGGGTAGCCAGACATGTTTGAATCATGCGCTGATATGTTGCGCCGGCGTTTTTGAGTCCGAAGGGCATTGTGTTGAAGCAGAATGGCCCATATGGAGTAATGAATGCCGTTGCGGCCTGGTCTTTCTCCGCCATCTTGATTTGATGGTATCCGGAGTATGCGTCGAGGAAGCACAATGAATCGTGCCCTGCGGTAGCATCGATGATTTGGTCGATGCGGGGGAGGGGAAAAGGGTCCTTTGGACAGGCCTTGTTAAGGTCTTTAAAATCGACGCAGAGGCGCCAGGATTTGTCCTTTTTTGGTACCATTACTAGATTGGCTAGCCAGTCCGGATGTTTTATATCTCTGATGAATCCGGCTTCTAAGAGTTTGGCTAGCTCCTCTCCCATTGCCTGTCTTTTGGGTTCGGAAAATCGCCGAAGAGCTTGTTTGACCGGCTTGAATCCTTTTAGGATGTTTAGGCTGTGTTCTGCCAGCCTGCGTGGGATTCCTGGCATGTCTGAAGGGTGCCAGGCAAAAATGTCCCAATTTTCCCGAAGGAATTCTCGTAGTGCGGCTTCGACATCAGGACTTAATTGTGCCCCAATGGAGGCCGTCTTTGTGGGGTCCGTTGGATGGACCTGAAATTTGACTATTTCGTCTGCTGGTTTAAAAGAGGTGGACTTGGACCTCTTATCGAGTATCACATCGTCCCTATCCACCATGGAGCGCAGCGTAGTTAGTTCCTCTGCCGCTAGGGCTTCGGACAATGCCTCTAGGGCCAGTGCGGCTGTCTTATTTTCAGCGCGGAGTGATGTATCTGGATCACTGGCAAGAGTGATTATCCCATTGGGCCCGGGCATTTTGAGCTTCATGTACCCGTAGTGGGGTATAGCTTGGAAGATTGTGAATGCCTCTCGCCCTAACAAAGCGTGATATCCGCTGCCGAATGGGGCCACTTGGAACGTGACCTCCTCGGACCTGTAATTGTCCAGTGAGCTGAACACTACATCTAGTGTGATTTTTCCTGTGCAGTGTACTTCTCGACTAGGGATTATCCCTCTGAAGGTTGTGCTGCTTCGCTCGATGCGGCTCCAGTCAATATCCATTTTTTGAAGGGTTTCCTCGTAGATGAGGTTTAATCCGCTGCCGCCATCCATGAGTACCTTGGTGAGGCGAAAGCCGTCCACTATCAGACTGAGGACCAATGCGGCTGGTGCTCTAGCTGTTCGGAATTTAGGTTCATCGCTGGCGTTGAAGGTGATAGCCGTGTCACTCCATGGATTTGCTGTTGCTACTTGGTAGACTGCGGCGAGGCCGCGGATTGTTCGTTTTCGCATGTTATTTGATGTGAAAGTCTCGAAGACTGTTAATACCGTACCGGTACTGCTTGGCTATTTGCCCGGGGCTAAAAAGCCTTCGCCACTTTTGGCCACCTGCCGTAGTATCCAACATGCTCGAAGGCTGTGTGTTGGATTGGCGCCCTCCGTACTGTGGATTTTGCAGGGTCCGTTGAGCCAGCCCTCCAGTACGGTTCCATGCCCTTTAGGGGTTTTTTGCTTTTTGGTTATTAACCCAGGTGCTTGAGTATGGCGCACCCTTTTACTTTGGACTAGGGTTGTAGTCAAGGCCGGACTGTCCCAAAACCTAGCTTCGGTGTTCCTGGCACTCTCCACTGCACAGTATTTTTGTACGATGGTCGCTAGGTCGACGAAGCGTGTAACTTCGCGATGACTTATGGCGTTCATGATTCCCTTGTCCGTGCAATTGTTGCAAAAAATTGAAATCGCGCTTTCTTCGCAGCAGTCCTTTATCCTGTTCATAACCAGGAGGAATCTGGCCCAGTAATGATGTACTGTTTCATCGGGCTCTTGCCGTATTCGAGAGAGATCGCTTATGTTTGGGTGGGCGGGTGGAATCAAGTTTGGAACCCCGCCCGATATGAGGCTCAAAGGCCAAGAAGTTTCCGGATTTGGAAGCTTGACTTGCTGGATGCTTTCCAATGAATCTAGTCCGATGCCTGACTCTAAGTTCAGTATTTGATTAGCGTCCGTCCCTCCGCGGGAATCCGGCTTAGGGGGATCGGGAATCCGGACATAGTTGGTTTTCAACGTAGAAGAAGAGTTGCTGCATTGTCCCTCTACCACGACAACATGGTGGGTAGCCTGAGGAGAGTTAATCTCTCTCAGATCGGTTTTAAGCCCAATCTGATCGTAGTCTGTAGCGACTCCCAGGGCGGCGATGCGATCCAAGAGCTCGTTTACAGACGAGAGCTCAATCGGATCTAACTGCTCGGCGAATTCAAAGCTGACGTGAAGATCGCTTTTGATGACCTGAGAGGTCATCGTCGGAGCGGTGGCCGAATAGGCGGTCATAAGAAAACCACCTAGCCGGACAGTTTGGCCGGCGGCCAAAGCTCCCTTGACGATGGTGCCGTCTTTAAAGACGGGAAAAGGCATCCTTCCTGACCGCGACGGCACAGAGGAACTCTCAATGAAAGCACCAATGTCGGTGTCAAAACCGGCGGATCTCGGGTAGGGGGTCCCGATCTGTGCGTCTAGGCGGATGGTAACAGGAGACGAGGGACACGATGTTTTTACCCAGGTTCGGGCCCTCTTGATGGAGGTAAAACCCTACGTCCTGCTTGATTAATATTGATGATGTGGGTTACAAGAGTAGATCTACCACGAGATCAAGGAGGCTAAACCCTAGAAGCTAGCCTATGGTATGATTGTTGTTCGTCCTATGGACTAAGGCCATCCAGTTTATATAGACATCGGAGAGGGCTAGGGTTACACAAAGTCGGTTACAAAGGTAGGAGATCTACATATCCGTATCACCAAGCTTGCCTTCCACGCCAAGGAAAGTCCCATCCGGACACGGGACGAAGTCTTCAATCTTCTATCTTCATAGTCTTGGAGTCCGGCCGATGATGATAGTTTGGCTATCCGGACAACCCCTAGTCCGGGACTCCCTCAGGAGCCAAAGAATATTCTCAAGTATTAGCAGCTGAGTTGTCAATTCAACCACACATGGAAACTTATTATCTGCAGCAAAGTGTTTAGTAGCAAAGTAATATGATAGTGGTGGTAACGGTAACAAAAGTAAAGACAGCAAAAGTAATGTTTTTGGTATTTTGTAGTGATTGTAACAGTAACAACGGAAAAGTAAATAAGCGAGAACCAGTATATGGAAAACTCATAGGCACCGGATCAGTGATGGATAATTATGCCGGATGTGGTTCATCATGTAATAGTCATAACATAGGGTGACACAGAACTAGCTCCAGTTCATCAATGTAATGTAGGCATGTATTCCGAATATAGTCATACGTGCTTATGGAAAAGAACTTGCATGACATCTTTTGTCCTACCCTCCCGTGGCAGTGGGGTCCTATTGGAAACTAAGCGATATTAAGGCCTCCTTTTAGTAGAGAACCGGAACAAAGCATTAGCACATAGTGAATACATGAACTCCTCAAACTATGGTCATCACCGGGAGTGGTTCCGATTATTGTCACTTCGGGGTTGCCGGATCATAACACATAGTAGGTGACTATAGACTTGCAAGATAGGATCAAAAACTCACATATATTCATGAAAACATAATAGGTTCAGATCTGAAATCATGGCACTCGGGCCCTAGTGACAAGCATTAAACATAGCAAGGTCATAGAAACATCAATCTCAGAACATAGTACATACTAGGGATCAAACCCTAACAAAACTAACTCAATTACATGATAAATCTCATCCAACCCATCACCGTCCAGCAAGCCTACGATGGAATTACTCATGCACGGCGGTGAGCATCATGAAATTGGTGATGGAGGATGGTTGATGATGACGACGGCGACGAATTCCCCTCTCCGGAGCCCCAAACGGACTCCGGATCAACCCTCCCGAGAGAGATTAGGGCTTGGCGGCGGCTCTATATCGTAAAACGTGATGATTTCTTCTATCTGATTTTTTTCTTCCCGAAAGCCAATATATGGAGTTGGAGTTGGCGTCGGAGGGCCACCAGGGGGCCCATGAGGTAGGGGGCGCGCCCAGGGGGGCCCCCACCCTTGTGGACTGGGTGTGGGCCCCTTGGTCTTCATCTTTTGCGAGGATTTTTTATTAATTATCCTAAGATATTCCGTGGAGTTTCAGGTCGTTCCGAGAACTTTTATTTTCTGCACAAAAACAACACCATGGCAATTCTGCTGAAAACAGCATCAGTCCAGGTTAGTTCCATTCAAATCATACAAGTTAGAGTCCAAAACAAGGGCAAAAGTGTTTGGAAAATTATATACGACAGAGACGTATCACCTCGACATTAGCCGAGCTCAACGCCATCATCACGGTAACTAATTAAGCCTCTCGGCTGAGGACTTCATCTCCTTTTGCCTTTGACTGGGCATCCCTGACGCCCTACATGTTTTCGCAGGGCACCGCCGATGTTCCGTGCACTCTCCTGCACTTCGTGAACGACGAGTTGGTCGATGTCGCCAAGGGAAAAATCGTTCAACCGGGCAACCCCGTGTTCCATGGTAAACCGATGCCACCCACCGTGTATAGGGTTCAACTGGTTCGGGTGCTGCCAGGCTGCGACGAGTTGTTACCTCCGATTCAACCTGCCGGGGCCGACAAAGAAGATCTGATGACCCTCAGCGCCTGCCTAAGCTGGCCCCTGCTTTGGTCGAAGAGCCAAATTCGTTTGGGGGCGGGGGACGCCACCCCACAGACAAGACCGCCAGTCGTGCCGGCGCCGCGCCATGGCAAGAACGCCGCAATGCTACCAGACATGTCAGACATCCCTATGGCACAGGATCCGGACATGCATATGGCACAGGATCCGGACAACGACGACAACGACGACGGTACATTTACCAACGTTAATAAGTACTTTGCTGAACATGGGTACGGTGACGAGTTCGGCCGGCCTCCTTCTCAAGAACCCAACCAAGACGACCGCGATCTAGCTGGTACGGCAGAGAAATCCAATTGCAACAGGCATCATTTGGCGTTCAGTTCTCACGAGACGCCTCCAGCTCCCGCCTTCACCGAGCCTCAGATAGCTGAGGTGCGAAATATTATCAGCCCCAACACACTCAAGAAGGCGGTCTGTGAGCAGAACTCGGTCCCATTACAGCAAATCAAGAAGAAGGGACAAAAACGAAAGACTGCCAAGGGCGCCAGTGCGAGCCAGCCGGCACCGAGTATGATCCGTGCTCAGGACGGGCCACCTTCACCTCAGGATATCTCGAGGAAGGTGCATGTGGCGGGTAGGGCGATGCTACCGACGAATATGCTCAATGCTGCAACCTGTGCTATGTGGAGTTCGCATGACAGCGTTCTTTCTTTGGAGAAGATGCGTCTCTCCCAGAATGATGTGGCATACCCGGTTTTCGTGGCCAAGGTGGTAGAGGGCAAGGGCTTTGTGGATGGCGCCATCGGGGGTACGATCGTCCTGCGGTTTGATGACATCTTTGCTATGTTTAATCTTCATCCGCTGCACTACACCTTCGTTCGGCTGTTTTCGCTGAGTATGGAGATGCGGATCATTCGAGACAAGACCCCGGACTTCGTGATAGTCGTCCCCTTCTACATGCGTGCCAAGATCTTGGGCAGCGCTGGGGACCGGCAAGTCGCGAGTTCACACCTCGAAGGCATCATTCTGGCAAACCCAGATAAGGATAACTTCCTCATCCCTTACTTTCCCGAGTAAGTCATCCCCTCACCGCCCCGTAACATATGATTTCTTAGATTTCGATCGTTCTTTTGTTTTTCTAACATTCTGTGTTCTGTGCAGTGACACACATTGCACACTCATCCTATTAAGCTCGAAATATTCCACAGCCACGTATTTCGACCCGGACCGTGACTCCAAGATAGACTACATAAATATCAAGAAAGTTCTTGATGATGCTCTCCCCGGCTACGCCACATCTAGAGGCACCTTTAAGAGGCCAGTTCGTAGGTACGGCAGGCACGTATTCACCCACAATACGATGTTCCCCTGCGTCAAGCATACGCCTGGCAGTCAGAAGGATGCCTACTACGCCCTCCATCACATGAGGGCAATCGTACGGGACCATAATCACCTTCTGCTACCAAATAATGTCAAAGATTGGGCCGCAAGCTTGGCGGCAATCCAGGACGCGGACCTCCGACAAGAATTCTTTTGCATCCAGTTGGAGTTTGCAGAAATCATCCATCAAGATGTCCTTCGTACCTCGGGGCAGTTCTACCTCAGAGAGCAACCGTCCAACAGTGAGATAGACACAACACTTCAAATGCAGGTTAACAACGCCCGCGACTTCATGACCATCATGAAAGATGGCGGCTTCATCCACGCTCCGGTCCCATGAGTCGAGTCGAAAGTAGTGATGCTATTTGTAGTTCTGAAACATCTATTAGCCCATGTTGTAATTAAACTTTAATGAACTTGTATGTCTCTTTGGTTTGGACAGTCGTTCAACTTAGATGTAATCGATGCTATTTATTAGTAGGACCATGAATCGTGCTATTAGTGTCTTGCTTTTCTCTTCCGATCCTTTTGTTGCATACTTATATCTTGCTTATGTATTGTCTGTTGTTTGGCTTGTGCATAGAGATGCCGCCGTATGTTGTGTACAAGGGTAAGGTTCCCGGAGTCTACGACGACTGGGAGGAGTGTCGAAGACAGGTTCACCGTTTCAGCGGTAACAGTTACAAAGGGTACACCACTAGGGCGGAGGCGGAATCTAAATACGCCCGCTATCTAGCGGGAGAGAGGAGGGAGCGTTGGAGGAATCGGGTGAAGACCAGTTTCATCGTGATGATGCTCATCGTGATGACCGCAGCTCTCTTCTATGTGATGGTAGTTTAGATGATCGATATCGACTTGTAATGTGAAGACAAACTCGCTACTCGCGGTCTCCGAGACTTGTAATGTTCTATCTTCGTTCGGTCTTTTGTATTCGGAGACTAATATGATGAATTGTATTTGGAGACTTACCTTTTATTGTATTCGATGAATCTGTTATTGCTGTGTGGTGCTGTCTATATTCTGTCAAATAATATATTTTGTAACCTGTGAAAAAATCAGAAAAAAACGAAAAAAAAACTAATATTAATACTAATGGCGCACCACACAAGACACTAATGGCGCACTGTGATAATCACACTAATGGCGCATCACCCACTGGTGCGCCATTAGTAAGCCAAAGCACATGGGTACATATGGCCCCCTGGGAGGCATTCTAATGGCGCACTATGGGCTATACTAATGGCGCACTGCTTGGTGCGCCATTAGAACACCAGGCAAAACTGGTGCGCCACTAGCATGCCTTTTCCTGTAGTGTTTTCCTCAGAAGCTTGTGAAGATAAACACGGTTGATGATGTGGCATGCAGTATCAATGGCTTCAAGCCAGAATTTCCGTGGAGTCTTGTACTCATCGAGCATCGTTTGGGCCATCTCAATAAGGGTTATGTTCTTGCGCTCCATGATGCCATTCTGCTGAGGTGTGTACGGAGCAGAGAACTCATGAGTGATGCCCATAGTAACCAAATAAAGGTCGAGGCCGGTGTTCTTGAACTCAGTGCCATTGTCACTTCTGATATGCTTGATCTTGACGCCATAGTTCATCATGGCACGATTGGCAAAGCGTCTGAAGACATCCTGCACTTCATTCTTGTAGAGGATTATATGCACCCAAGTATATCTAGAGTAATCATCAACAATGACAAAGCCATAGAGGCAAGGAGTGGTAGTGAGAGTAGAGTAGTGAGTAGGGCCAAATAAGTCCATGTGTAGCATCTCGAAGGGTTGAGATGTAGTCATGATTGTCTTCAAGGGATGCTTGGCCCTAGTCATCTTTCCAGCTTCGCAGGCACCACACAGATGATCCTTCTTGAACTTGATGCCTTCGATGCCCATGACATGCTTCTTCTTTGCGAGAGTGTGCAAGTTCCTCATGCCAGCATGCCCTAGCCTTCTATGCCAAAGACAGCACTCTGAAGCTTTTGCATGAAGACATACAGCCATCTGCGGTCCTGCTGAGAAATCTACCATATACAGATCATCTTTCTGATACCCTTCAAAGACTAGAGACTTGTCAGATTCCATTAGTACAAGGCAACGATATTTTCCAAATAGCACAATCATGTTTAAGTCACAAAGCATTGAGACAGACATTAAGTTGAAACCAAGGGATTCAACAAGCATCACTTTATCCATGTGCTGATCCCCTGATATTGCAACTCTACCTAGACCCAATACCTTGCTTTTACCAGTGTGAGCAAATGTGATGTGACTCTTGTTTGATGGACGTACCGTTGAATCCATCAGAAGACTTCGATCGCCAGTCATGTGGTTAGTGCATCCACTGTCCATAATCCATTCTGAAGTACGAGGTTTCATAGCCTACAGTGCAGTTTGGGGGATAGGCTTCACCAAGCGAGTTGTGAAGCATAAACATTTGACGAACAAGTGGAACATGGAAATTCAGATCTTGGTTAGGATAGATAGGATGAGTGTCAAGGAATCTCGGGACGAAATACATAGTAAGACTATTTGGGCATTTTATCTTGCGCCCCACAAGATGTTTAAGGTCCCCAGCATTAGCATCAGACGCCTTTGATTTCCGGCTGGAGACCCTTCCCTGCAAAAGAGTGTTAAGTTTTCTTAACCACCCACATTTTCAAGGGTGGATTAGAAACAATGAGTCTAAGTGCAGCATCTGAGAACTTCGGCTATGGAGCCCTAGTAAGTAGCCTTGCAGGAGGTGAATAATACTCATAGGAATAAGCAGAAAAGTTCTTTGTTCTATGAACATAGCTGTTTGATGAAACACGCTCATATTCATGGGTCTGTGTATGATTTACCCGCAAAACATTGACGTTAGGATGACTCAGATGAGTCCTCAGTCTGTATGAAGCTTTTGGACCATATGAAGCCTTTGGTATGGGGTTTGTCTTCTTCACAGGTGGTGTCATGATGACATTCACTGGAAGATTCTCAAGACAGCTTTTGGGTACCATATCTTCTTCATAGGTGGCCCATTCTTGCAGTTAGTACCAATATACCTGGCAAACACTTTGCCATTCTGATTCTTAAACAGTTTATAGTTTGCATCAAAGGATTCATCAATGATAATAGGGTTAGCACAAGTGAATCCAGGTAAGGTGGATGGATATACTGAAGGTTCCTTTGCAGCAACCCATGTGGTTTTGGGGTACTGCTCAGGCTTCCAGTAAGACCCATCAACATTCATTTTCCTCTCGAACCCAACACCTTCTTTCCTAGGGTTTCGGTTCAGAATATGCTTTTTGAGGACATCACATAATGTCTAATGCCCTTTGAGACTTTTGTACATCCTTGTCTCAAGCAATGTCTTCAACCTAGCATTCTCATCAGCAATAGTAGTGGTATCCTCAGCAGAGGGGTTAGTTACCACATTAGAAGTTGAAGATATTGCAACAGGAGTAGCAGTAGAACATTCATCAATAGAGGCAGCGTTATCACGCTCAATGCATTTTAGACATGGTGATTAAAATCCTTCCTGAGCGGGACTGATCTGTTGAGCACGAAGTGACTCGTTCTCTTTTTGAAGATCTTCATGAATGGCTCTCAATTTCTCAAGATCTTGCTTCCTTTGAAGATAATCGTAGGAAAGCTTTTCATGAGTTGTTGTGAGTGTTTCATGACGACTTTCAAGTTCTTCATACTTAACATGAAGATTTTTGATGTCTTCAATTAAGGACTGAGATCGGGTCATTTCCGCGTCCAACAGGTCATCGATTTTGTCTAACAGTTTTTGATTGTGTTCCATAGCTTTTTGTTGTTCAGTTGCAATTTTAGCATGTGTTTTGTAACTAGGTTTGGATTCACCATCAGAGTCATCTTCACTTGATGTTTGAAAGTAGGCATCGCCTGATTTTACCTTGGCACCACGTGCCATGAAGTAGTAGGTGGGAGCCGAGTTGTCCTTGTCAGTATCATCAGCGTTGGTGACGGAGCAATTGTCTTCAGTGTTGAAGATGGACTTGGCAACATACGTTGTAGCTAGAGCCAGACTCGCAACACCAGAGTCGGACTCCTCCTCATACTCCACCTCCGCCTCCTCAAAAGCAGACCCCTCCTCTGAATCCATCTCCTTGCCAACAAAAGCACGAGCCTTGCCAGATGAGCTCTTCTTGTGTGATGAAGACTTGGTAGAAGACTTTGAGGATTTCTTCTTCTTCTTGTCATCAGAATCATATTCTTTGCTCTTCTTCTTCTCCTTCTCATTGTCCCACTGTGGACACTCAGAGATGTAGTGACCAGGTTTCTTGCACTTGTGGCAGGTTCTCTTCTTGTGGTCATGGGTGGAAGCTTCATCATTTCTTGAGCTAGATCGTGAAGACTTTCTGAAGCCTTTATTCTTGGTGAATTTCTGGAACTTATTTACAAGCATAGCAAGCTCCTTTCCAATGTCTTCAGGATCACCAGAACTCCAGTCAGATTCTTCTTCAGATGAGGAAACAACCTTTGCCTTCAAAGCGCGAGTTCGGCCATAGTTGGGTCCATAGATATCTCGTTTCTCATATAGATGAAACTCATGTGTGTTGAGCCTCTCAAGTATGTCAGACGGGTCAAGAGTCTTGAAGTCAGGGCGTTCTTGAATCATCGGGGCTAAGGTGTCAAATGAGCTGTCAAGTGATCTTGGTAGTGTCTTGACTATTTCATGCTTCGTGATCTCAGTGGTGCCAAGTGCTTCGAGCTCATTTGTGATATCAGTGAGGCGATCAAATGTGAGCTGGACGTTCTCATTATTGTGTCTCTTGAAGCGGTTGAAGAGGTTGCAGAGGACACTGATCCTTTGATCTCGCTGAATTGAGACGCCTTCATTGACCTTGGAGAGCCAGTCCCATACTAGCTTCGATGTTTCCAGAGCACTCACACGACCATACTGTCCTTTGGTCATATGACCACAGATGATGTTCTTGGCGGTAGAGTCCAGTTGAACGAACTTCTTGACATCAGCATGGGTGACACCTTCACCAGTCTTGGGAACGTTGTTCTTGATGACATACCACAGATTGACATCAATGGCTTCAAGATGCATGCGCATCTTATTCTTCCAGTAGGGGTATTCAGTGCCATCGAAGATGGGGAACGCAGCGGAGACTTTGATTATCCCTGCAGACGACATAGCTAAAACTCCAGGTGGTTAAACCGAATCACACAGAACAAGGGAGTACTTTGCTTTGATACCAATTGAAAGAGCTAGGTATCGACTAGAGGGGGGTGAATAGGCGATTTTTATGAAAGTCTTCAAAACATGGGAGTTCCAAAGACAAACAATAGAAATGACACTATTTGTATGCAGCGGAAGGTAGACTACACTAGGCAAGCCATAGTCAAGTATTCAATGAAGTGAAAGCACGAAGACTATCAACAGCTAGGTAGTAAGGATCAGGATGGAAGATAGTATGAAGCGAATCAGACCAAGTAGTCACACATGGAAGTCAAACAGATAATGCAAGCAGGCAATGACTTCACGAAGACAAACTGTAAGTAAAGAGAAGTGAGAGATAGAACCAGTAGCTTGGAGAGGACAGAGATTTGTTCGACCAATTCCAGTTGCTGTGACAACTGTACGTCTGGTTAGGGAGGCTGAGATTCAACTCAGAAGACCGCGTCTTCACCTTATTCCCCTTGAGCTAAGGACACCTAGTCCCCGCCCAATCACTCTGGTAAGTCTTCAAGGTAGACTTCCAAACCTTCACAGACTTCGTTCACCGGCAATCCACAATGACTCTTGGATGCTCAGAACGCGACGCCTAACCGGCTAGAGGATTCATAGTCCTCAAGTGTAACAAGTCTTCAGATCACGTGGACAGAAAGACTTCAGTGATGCCAAACACTCTTGGGCTCTAGGTGGTTTGGGCTTTGTCCTTGCAAGGATTCTCTCTTAAATGCTTCGGAGGTGGGTTGCTCTCAAATGACAAAAGCCGTGCACTAACTCTGAGCAGCCACCAATTTATGGTGTAGGGGGTAGGCTATTTATATCCACTGGCAACCCGACCTGATTTGTCTGAAATGACCCTGGGTCACTAAGGAACTGACATGTGTCCCAACGGTCAGATTTCAAACACACGCGGCAACTTGACTTGGGATACAAGTAAAGCTGACTCATCCGACTCTGGATAAGATTTGCTCTCATTGTCTTCGCTTGAAGACATAGAATTTGGTTGAGCATCACTTCAGTCACTCTAACTTTGTTCACTTGGACCCCACTTAACAGTGCGGTGGTTCCCATGACTCAACAAAGAAGAAAAGGAAACAATGAAACAACTAAGTCTTCACGCTCCATAGTCTTCATGCGATGTCTTCTCATGTCATAGTCTTCAACGTGAATAGCTTCACAGACCACCATTGTCTTCAATGTCTTCACACATTTTTAGGGGTCATCTTGGTAGGTAAACCGAATCAATGAGGGACTACTACCTGTGTTATCCTGCAATTCTCACAAACACATTAGTCCCTCAACCAGGTTTGTCGTCAATACTTCAAAACCAACTAGGGGTGGCAAAATATGCACTTACACTATCATGATCGAACAATGTGATAGTCCCCCCGCTAATTTTTAACCCACTGGTGGGACCATAACCCACAGTTCCACAAGATCGAAACCTAACTCTTATGTATACCCTGTTGCCAAAGATATTCCTTGCATTTGGCTTCATAAGTAATTCACGAGCCACCTTCCTTGAGATGATCTATTCTAGTTTTAACCGCCTTACATATCTCGTTGCTTTGAACCCCTCTCACACTCTCTTACATGCATCAAACATTTGCCTACCTGCTTGAGAATTCTCATGCCTATTATTATTTCTCTCGATGCATTTTCTGAGTTCCAACTCGAGAGATACTCATATGTTCATTCATGGGTTAACCCCGGATGAATACCCTTTCACATTCTATCGCAAACCATCTTAGCATTCTATCGTTGCCGAGCAGCCCTTACCTATTCGTAAGTACGATGAAGACCCCGAAGAAAGGATGACAACTTCATCATGATGCATTGATTCATAGGAATGAAGACATCGACACTATGGGTCGACCACTTCGAGAAGAGCAACCAAGGACGAGAAGATCCGTTAGAATTTCGTAACCCTTTGGCCTTTCCCCCTACACCACCTCTTAAAATCTCGGGACAAGATTTCTTGTAGTAGAGGAGATTTCTGACACCCCGGCAGTTAAGCTACAGTAAACCCTTATTAATGATGCCAGGTCATCATAATTAAATTTGCTAAACTTCACTTATTTCAAACTAAGTCCAAATACAAATTCAAATGGCAAGTCAAATTATAGTTTCATAAAACAATGAATTAAAAATGTTCAAAATGTTACCAGTATTCACTAACTATCTAACAAATAGCAACCACCATTTTTATTATTATTAAAATGCATGTAACCTATTTAAAACTAAGATAACAACATTTAATTAAACCATTTTAAATTAAGAAGATACTTGAACTAGTCAATAATAGATGAAACTTGTTGTGGCAGCTCAAAACACGGCCTAATATTTATGTCTTAATTATATAGTTCAACTAAATCCAAATGGTATGAAAAGTTGTAGCAAAAATGGAAAACAGAAAGAAAAAAACCCAGCTTCCCCCTCCCCCGCTTGGCCGTGAGGCCCAGCTGGCCAGTTGGCCGGCCAACCCACTCCCCTGGCCATATGGCCTTCCAAACCCACCTAACCCTAGCCCCCCACAACTCGCCCCCGATCCCCACGTCACTCCATCGTCTCCCTCCTCGTGTCGTCGCCCGTCGCCCCGCCTCTACCCCGCCGACGTTGCCTCCCCACCAAACCACCCCGCCATCATCTCCTCCCTGCCGGTCCTCACTGACCCTCACTGCCCGTCGTCCCGGCATCGCACGCGAGCCTGCTGCCACTACCTACAGAAGCATCGTGAGCCCCCTCCATCGATTCCCCTTGCTACTTCTGCCGTTTCCCGCCGCCCCTCGCCGTGCCCACGGCGGCCACTGTCTCCGAACCCCAGCGTGCTCGCCTCTACCTGGCTACGCAAGAGCCGCACCAGCCCATGTCGTGGGACGCGCTTGTCATGCGCCCCTGCCCCACCTAGCACCGCTTCCTCCCGCGCCCCGGCGCGCCCACAATTGCTCCTCCTGCTGCTTCGTCGCTGTTGTGCTGCTAGGCCCTGCCACTACTGTTGTTGTTGGCTACCTGCGCCGCTGGCCGCCACGAGCTACTGCCCTTACCTGCGTTGGTCGTGCCCGCCGAGGCTTGCGCGCGACCACCTGCCAACCCATGCTTTGCCCCCTGCTGCTCTCTGACGCCGCGGCCACCGCTGCTCCAGCCACGCCCCTGCACCTGTGCTCACTCGCCTGTGTCGCCCGCGCTTCCCGCCGCAGCTCCTGGCCCTGTCGTCGTCCCCTCTTGCCGGCGCCTGTGGTCGCCGGTGCCCCACGGCTGCGCATGCCCAGCTGGCCCCCTCTATTGAGTTAGTGGGGATAGCCCCAATTAGATTAGTTCTAACTAACCCCACTAATCATCACTTACCGGTGGACCCCCCTTGTTAATTAATTTGCTACAGTCACTGACAAGTGGGTCCAACCTAGTTAATTTGTTTAATTAAACCTAAAACTAACTCTGAGTCAATGACAGGGGGCCCCACCCTCCTGTTGACCAGTCAAAGTTTGACTGGTCAATTGGGTTCCCCTGGCCCATAGCTTTTTGTCTATTAATTTCGAAATAAAAATAATTTGAGAAAATGATTAAATCTTTGAAAATTAATATAAAATAAACCGTAATTTAGATGAAAATACTTTGTACATGAAAGTTGCTCAGAACAACGAGACAAACCCGAGTGCACGGTCTGTTTGTTAGCCGCACATCCCTAGCATAGCGAACATGCAATAATCCACCTCTGGTTCATCTGTTCGAAAACACGAAACACCAGGAATACTTTCCTGGATGTTTCCCCCCTTCGCCGGTACCACCTGCTACCGCGTTAGGGCACACCTAACACCCCTCATTGTCATGTCATGCATCGTCATGCTTATGTTTGAATTATATTTGTTGTTTCTTCCCCCTCTTCTCTCCGGTAGACTACGAGACTGACGCCGTTGCTGCCCCGGTCGACTATGGTGTCGACGCCCCTCCTTGCTAGACCAACCAGGCAAGCCTCCCTTGATCACCACATATCGCCTATTCCTTCTCTCTACTGCTTGCATTAGAGTAGTGTAGCATGATGCTACTTTCGGTTAATCATATTCTGTTGCATAGCCTTTCATTATTGCTACAACTGTTGACACCTTACCTGCAATCCTAAATGCTTAGTATAGGATGCTAGTTTATCATTTGTGCCCCTACATTCTTGTCTGTCTGCCATGCTATACTATCAGGCCGTGATCACTTGGGAGGTGATCACGGGTATATACCATACATACATATATAATATTCAGATGGTGACTAAAGTCGGGTCGGCTCGTAGAGTACCTGCAAGTGTTTCACAGATGCGGGCTGAAGGGGCAGGTGGTTCCATTCATGTAGTGATGGGCCTAGGTTCCCGACAGCCCCCTGATGGTTACTTTGTGGCGGAGCGACAAGGCAGGTTGCGACCACCTAGGAGAGAGGTAGGCCTGGCCCTGGTCGGCGTCTGCGGTTACTCCAAAATAACATGCTTAACGAGATCTTGGTATTTTATCTGAGTTTGGCCACTGGCCTATACGCACTAACCAACTATGCAGGAATAGTTATGGGCACTCGACATCGTGGTATCAGTCGAAGCCTTCTTGACGTCATTGAATGAGCGGCGCGCGCCGGGTTGGACCGCGTAACGCAACTTCCTTTGTAATGGAGGTTGCTAGGTCTTCTCACTAGCCGCCCTCGCAACATACGGATGTGCGATGGGCCCAGACCCCTACGTGCATAGGATTTAGACCAGCGTGCTGACCTCTCTGTTGTGCCTAGGTAGGGCTGCAACATGTTGATTTTCCGAGGTCGGGCATGACCCAGGAAAGTGTTTCCGGCCAGAGGGATCGAGCGTGTTGGGTTATGTGGTGCACCTCTGCAGGGAAGTTTATCTATTCGAATATACGTGTCCCTCGGTAAAAGGATGACCCGGAGTTGTACCTTGACCTTATGACAACTAGAGAACCGGATACTTAATAAAACACACCCAGACAAGTTTCAGAGACAACTCGGTGATCGCTTTCCCACAGGGCGACGATGGAAGGATCGCCGGGTAGGATTATGCTATGCGATGATACTTGGTGAACTTACCATCTAATCTCTTCTACATGTTGCTAGATGGAGGCTGCCACAAGCGTAGTCTTCAATAGGACTAGCTATCCCCCTCTTATTCTGGCATTCTGCAGTTCAGTCCATCGATATTGCCTCTTTACACATATACTCATGCATATGTAGTGTAGATCCTTGCTTGCGAGTACTTTGGATGAGTACTCGCGGTTGCTTTGCTCCCCCTTTCCCTCCTTTTCTCTTCTTCCCAGATGTTGCAACCAGATGCCAGAGCCCAGGAGTCAGACGCCACCGTCGACGACGACCCTTACTGCATCGAGGGTGGCCACTACTACGTCCCGGTTACCGATGACCAGGAGTAGTTAGGAGGATCCCAGGCAGGAGGCATGCGCCTCTTTCGATCTGTATCCCAGTTTGTGCTAGCCATCTTATGGCAACTTGTTTAACTTATGTCTGTACTTAGATATTGTTTCTTCCGCTAACTCGTGTATGTTCGAGCACTTGTATTCGAGCCCTCGAGGCTCCTGGCTTGTAATATGATGATGTCGAGGAACGTTGCATAAAATAAAAAATTTCCTACGTTCACCAAGATCAATCTATGAGTTCATCTAGCAACGAGAGAGAGGAGTGCATCTACATACCCTTGTAGATGGCGAGCGGAAGCGTTCAAGAGAACGGGGTTGAGGGAGTCGTACTCGTCGTGATCCAAATCACCGGAGATCCTAGCACCGAACGGACGGCACCTCCGCGTTCAACACACCAGGGGCGCCGGCTCTAGGAGATTGAATCTCCAAGGGGGGACGGCGGCCAAGGGGGGAAACTTGCCTCCCAAGGCAAGTGGAGGTGCCCCCTCCCCTAGGGTTCCCAAACCTAGGCGCAGGGGGGGGCCCAGGGGGGCGCACCAGCCCACCAGGGGCTGGTTCCCCTACCACTTCAGCCCATGGGGCCCTCCGGGATAGGTGGCCCCACCCGGTGGACCTCCGGGACCCTTCCGGTGGTCCCGGTACAATACCGGTGACCCCCGAAACTTTCTCGATGGCCGAAACTCGACTTTCCATATATAATTCTTTACCTCCGGACCATTCCGAAACTCCTCGTGACGTCCGGGATCTCATCCGGGACTCCGAACAACTTTCGATTTGCTGCATACTAATATCTTTACAACCCTAGCGTCACCGAACCTTAAGTGTGTAGACCCTATGGGTTCGGGAGACACGTAGACATGACCGAGACGGCTCTCCGGTCAATAACCAACAGCGGGATCTGGATACCCATGTTGGCTCCCACATGCTCCTCGATGATCTCATCGGATGAACCACGATGTCGAGGATTCAAGCAACCCCGTATACAATTCCCTTTGTCAATCGGTACGTTACTTGCCCGAGATTCGATCATCGGTATCCCAATACCTCGTTCAATCTCGTTAACGGCAAGTCACTTTACTCGTACCGTAATGCATGATCCCGTGACCAGACACTTGGTCACTTTGAGCTCATTATGATGATGCATTACCGAGTGGGCCCAGAGATACCTCTCCGTCATACGGAGTGACAAATCCCAGTCTCGATCCGTGTCAACCCAACAGACACTTTCGGAGATACCCGTAGCATACCTTTATAGTCACCCAGTTACGTTGTGACGTTTGGTACACCCAAAGCACTCCTACGGTATCCGGGAGTTACACGATCTCATGGTCTAAGGAAAGGATACTTGACATTGGAAAAGCTCTAGCAAATGAACTACACGATCTTGTGCTATGCTTAGGATTGGGTCTTGTCCATCACATCATTCTCCTAATGATGTGATCCCGTTATCAATGACATCCAATGTCCATAGTCAGGAAACCATGACTATCTGTTGATCAACGAGCTAGTCAACTAGAGGCTCACTAGGGACATGTTGTGGTCTATGTATTCACACGTGTATTACGATTTCCGGATAACACAATTATAGCATGAATACAAGACAATTATCATGAACAAGGAAATTTAATAATAATCCTTTTATTATTGCCTCTATGGCATTTTTCCAACAGATGCTTGTATGACTTATTTTACTTTTAGAGTTGTGTTGTGATATCTTCCCGTGAGTCCCTGATCTTGATCGTACATGTTTGCGTGCATGATTAGTGTACGATTGAATCGGGGGCGTCACGACGACTGTGCCTCTCGGAATGAAAAAACGTGTTTTCAGGGGGGGTTTTCTTCCGTGAGAGGCACAATTTTGCTTCCGCGAGAGGCATGGGCGTGCCTCTTTCGGAAAGGGAAAAAGTCCATGCTCTCGATTCAGTTTTCTCGTCCGGTTTTTTTGTGAAAAAAAGTTCGTCAAAACCTATCAACATGGGATCCAGTTTTGAAGATCTCGACGCGAGGAATCCAATGGTGAAAACGGTTCGAGATTTGGACGCACGGTTTAGGAGATAAACCATTTTGAATAAACGGGTCTACGAAAAAATGAAAAACTCCCAGGTTGTGAGAAGTGGTGTGATCTTTGTAATGAGTACTCCTCAATCAATGATTTCGAGAATTTGGTCACCTTGTGGATCATAATCAACTTCTATATTATGACCCGGTAGGGCGCGCGAACCCACAAGCGGACCATGCCCCTGGCCCTTCCCTTTTTGTAGGCCTCCATCCTCCTTCACCTTATCTTTTTTTATGGATTTTCTAAGAAGCTAACTACCAGATATATGTCTCCTCATTGGCCCGTGTTATTTTCATGAAACCGACTTTGGGGATGTCGAAACTTCGTAACTACTCCGTTAAAGGATATTGGAATACCCACCTCCTGGCGGCATCATCACCCTCTGTCCTATCCAATCCTCCTCCCCCCCTCCCCCATCCCCCGATGTCAGATTGGTCCCTGAAGTTCCTCACTAAACTGACGGCCTCGGGGGTCCATGACATATGGGTCGATGGTGCGCTCGGGGCCATCTCCTCTGGCGGGTGTCACCCTCGTCCTACGTTCACGTTCGTTGTGTTTGAGTGACATGAGCGTGACATGTGGGCCACTGAGCCAAGGTGTGCATGCTTCCTTTCTGGTGCTGGGGCTGATGGGGGCGTTCTCGTGCAATTTCATCGGTGTGTAGAATGCTTGCCCTGCTTCTTGGCATTGTGGGCTCTGACCGATTGACGTCTTCTGTGTCGGTGTATACTACACATACACTGGTATCCCTCTACCTCTGTTGGGGGTATGTGACCTTGCGTGGACATTGGTTGCTGCCAGGTTCACCCGGGTGTCGGTTGTCGGTGGGTTGTCGTGTCGCTTGCCTTAACTTGTTATCTCTATGCTCACTTATATTATCCCTTTTTGTTTCCAGTTCACATTTATGTTATATTTTTATGTTTCTACGTTGGGAAAACTCAAAACGATGCCCGGGCTCATCTGCTCCCTCTCAACAAAAAATTCAAAAACAATACTAGAAAAATTCAAAAAATTCCAATTTTTTTGTGGCGGTAGATAATTTGACGCATGAGGTGCGCCCCAAAATTCAACTCATTTGGACATCTGGGCAGCTCTCGGCAAAAAAGACAAATCGGATCAAAACAGTGCGTGAACAGTAAACATTTTTACAGACCCTGATTTTGTTTTTTTTGCCGAGAGCTGCTCAGATGCTCAAATGAGCTGATTTTTGGGGCGCTCCTCACGCGTCAAATTATCTACCACCACAAAAAAATTTGAAATTTTTTGAATTTTTCTAGTATTTGTTTTGAATTGTTTTCTAAGCGTGGGTGCAGATGAGCCCGGGTGCAGATTAGCCGCACTCCTTTTTATAGCATTATTTTATACTTTCACTTGTTTCCTTGGTTATATATTTTCCTTTTTTATACATTCTGAAATTTTTCTCACATTACATGAACATACATTTCTTTATAGGTGTATGAGTACATATAATAATTTCATGTTTTCTAAAAAAAACAAGTTAATACATTAACATTTATTTTCATATATATGAATATTTTTTAAAGGTCCATATTTTGTAAAATTATGAAATAAGTAAATATGTGGACATATTTAGTATATAGTTAGACTATTCTATAAAAATTTTATTTCATAAATAGGAACATTAAAAAAATCTGAACTTTTGTTTTTCTTTAATATTTTCAATACGTTTTGTACATAAATATTTCAACTTAAATATAGCTAATCTATGGACTATTATAAAAAGTTACACTTTTAAATGTTATAATATAGTTTTAAGCATGCACATCTTTAAGAGGCTATAATTATTTTGATTTATCGATATACATAATTTCTATGTGTGTGTGTTAAGATTTTTAATTTTCTGCAGTTTTGTTCTCCACTGTTAGGAACTTAGTTTTTCTTAACATTATTGAAACTTTTAAGAAAATTAATTTCAATTTATTTTGTAAATACTTGAAAATATGTTCTCACAGTTTGTTTATCTTATTATGTCCGTTACATGCAAAAAAATGAAGAAGCCTAAGCCCGGCCCACGTTCCAGAAATGCCCGGGACACTTACTTAGCAATACCCAAGTGGCCAGCTTGGTAAGCTACCAAAAACAAAATTGCAATCACTTACTTAGCGATGTACCCTGAAAAAGAACTTACTTAGCGATGTCTACTGGCCTAGCCCATGTAAGGTACCAGTGTACCACCCATACCGCAAGACCTGATTTCTGACCAATTTCTTGACCGATTTAGGAATCTTCATTAGTTTTTGTGTGCCTTCTATATCGGTGTTTCTTATTATGTTTTTCTCCAAAAAAATATCTTAAATTTCATGTTTCTATAAAATTCTGAAAACATTGAATTTATTTTCAGAATTTTCTAAAAAATCTTTGGTATTTTATAAAAGTATTCGTGTGTCATAAATTTGTTTTTCAATTTAAAAACAATTCTAGTAACTTAAAATAATGCCCTTAATTTTTAAAACATGTTCAGGTTATGAAAATATTATTCTCAAATTTTATAAAAAATATTAACTTTTTTAGATATATTTTTTCTCAGTTTTTTTAAACTAGGTGTTTCCTCAGTTTTCTAACACGAAATTGAAAATAAAACTAGGAAAATCGGTTGCTTTTTTTGAGACAGTAACCCGGGATTCGATCGTCGGTATCCCAATACCTCGTTCAATCTCGTTACCGGCAAGTCTTACTCGTACCGTAATGCATGATCCCATGACCAGACACTTGGTCACTTTGAGCTCATTATGATGATGCATTACCGAGTGGGCCCAGAGATACCTCTCCGTCATATGGAGTGACAAATCCCAGTCTCGATCCGTGTCAACCCAACAGACACTTTCGGAGATACCCGTAGCATACCTTTATAGTCACCCAGTTATATTGTGACGTTTGCTACACCCAAAGCACTCCTACGGTATTCGGGAGTTACACGATCTCATGGTCTAAGGAAAGGATACTTGACATTAAAAAAGCTCTAGCAAACGAACTACACGATCTTGTGCTATGCTTAGGATTGGGTCTTGTTCATCACATCATTCTCCTAATGATGTGATCCCGTTATCAATGACATCCAATGTCCATAGTCAGGAAACCATGACTATCTGTTGATCAACGAGCTAGTCAACTAGAGGCTCACTAGGGACATGTTGTGGTCTATGTATTCACACGTGTATTACGATTTCCGGATAACACAATTATAGCATGAATAAAATACAATTATCATGAACAAGTAAATATAATAATAATCCTTTTATTATTGCCTCTAGGGCATATTTCCAACAGTCTCCCACTTGCATTAGTGTCAATAATCTAGTTACATTGTGATGAATCGAATACCCATAGAGTTCTGGTGTTGATCGTGTTTTGCTCGCGGAAGAGGTTTAGTCAATGGATCTGCGACATTTAGATCCGTATGTACTTTGCAAATATCTATGTCTCCATCTTGAACATTTTCACGGATGGAGTTGAAACGACGCTTGATGTGCCTGGTCTTCTTGTGAAACCTGGGCTCCTTGGCAAGGGCAATAGCTCCAATGTTGTCACAGAAGAGAGTGATCGGCCCCGACGCATTGGGTATGACTCCTAGGTCGGTGATGAACTCCTTCATCCATATTGCTTCATGCGCTGCCTCCGAGGCTGTCATGTACTCCGCTTCACATGTAGATCCCGCCACGACGCTCTGCTTGCAACTGCACCAACTTACTGCTCCACGATTCAACATATACACGTATCCGGTTTGTGAATTAGAGTCATCCAGATCTGTGTCGAACCTAGCATCGATGTAACCCTTTACGACGAGCTCTTCGTCACCTCCATAGATGAGAAACATGTCCTTTGTCCTTTTCAGGTACTTTAGGATATTCTTGACCGCTGTCCAGTGTTCCTTACCGGGATTACTTTGGTACCTTCCTACCAAACTTACGGCAAGGTTTACATCGGGTCTGGTACACAGCATGGCATACATAATAGATCCTATGGCTGAGGCTTAGGGGATGACACTCATCTCTTCTTTATCTTCTGCCGTGGTCGGGCATTGAGCCAAGCTCAATCTCACACCTTGCAACACAGGCAAGAACCCTTTCTTGGACTGATCCATATTGAACTTCTTCAATATCTTATCAAGGTATGTGCTTTGTGAAAGACCTATGAGGCGTCTCGGTCTATCCCTATAGATCTTGATGCCTAATATGTAAGCAGCTTCTCCAAGGTCCTTCATTGAAAAACACTTATTCAAGTAGGCCTTAATGTTGTCCAAAAGTTCTATATCATTTCCCATCAAAAGTATGTCATCTACATATAATATGAGAAATGCTACAAAGCTCCCACTCACTTTCTTGTAAACGCAGGCTTCTCCATAAGTCTGCATAAACCCAAACGCTTTGATCATCTCATTAAAGCGAATGTTCCAACTCCGAGATGCCTGCACCAGCCCATAAATGGATCGCTGGAGCTTGCATACCTTGTTAGCATTCTTAGGATCGACAAAACCTTCCGGCTGCATCATATACAGTTCTTCCTTAAGATAGCCATTAAGGAATGCCGTTTTGACGTCCATCTGCCATATGTCATAATCATAGTATGCAGCAATTGCTAACATGATTCAGACGGACTTCAGCTTCGCTACGGGAGAGAAAGTCTCATCATAGTCAACCCCTTGAATTTGTCGATAACCCTTAGCGACAAGTCGAGCTTTATAGATGATAATATTACCATCCGCGTTCGTCTTCTTCTTAAAGATCCATTTGTTTTCTATCGCTCGCCGATCATCGGGCAAGTCTGTCAAAGTCCATACTTTGTTTTCATACATGGATTCTATCTCAGATTGCATGGCTTCTAGCCATTTGTTGGAATCTGGGCCCGCCATCGCTTCTTCATAGTTCGAAGGTTCACCGTTGTCTAACAACATGATTTCCAGGACAGGGTTGCCATACCACTCTGGTGTGGAACGTGTCCTTGTGGACCTATGAAGTTCTGTAGCAACTTGATCTGAAGTACCTTGATCATCATCATTAATTTCCTCTCCAGTCGGTGTAGGCACCACAGGAACATTTTCCTGAGCTGCACTACTTTCCGGTTCAAGAGGTAGTACTTCATCGAGTTCTACTTTCCTCTCACTTACTCCTTTCGAGAGAAACTCTTTTTCCAGAAAGGATCTGTTCTTGGCAACAAAGATCTTGCCTTCGGATCTAAGGTAGAAGGTATACCCAATGGTTTCCTTAGGGTATCCTATGAAGACGCATTTTTCCGACTTGGGTTCAAGCTTTTCAGGTTGAAGTTTCTTGACATAAGCATCGTATCCCCAAACTTTTAGAAATGACAGCTTAGGTTTCTTCCCAAACCATAATTCATACGATGTCGTCTCAACGGATTTAGACGGAACCCTATTTAAAGTGAATGTAGCTGTCTCTAGAGCGTATCCCCAAAATGATAGCGGTAAATCGGTAAGAGACATCATAGATCGCACCATATCCAATAGAGTGCGATTACGACGTTCGGACACACCATTACGCTGAGGTGTTCCAGGCGGCGTGAGTTGTGAAACGATTCCACATTTTCTTAAGTGCGTACCAAATTCGTGACTTAAATATTCTCCTCCATGATCTGATCGTAGGAATTTTATCTTTCGGTCACGTTGATTCTCTACTTCATTTTGAAATTCCTTGAACTTTTCAAAGGTCTCAGACTTGTGTTTCATCAAGTAGACATACCCATATCTACTTAAGTCATCAGTGAGAGTGAGAACATTAAGATATCCTCCGCGAGCCTCAACGCTCATTATATCACACACATCAGTATGTATGATTTCCAATAAGTTTGTTGCTCGATCCATTGTTCCGGAGAACGGAGTTTTGGTCATTTTGCCCATGAGGCATGGTTCGCATGTGTCAAATGATTCATAATCGAGAGACTCTAAAAGTCCATCAGCATGGAGCTTCTTCATGCGCTTGACACCAATGTGACCAAGGCGGCAGTGCCATAAGTATGTGGGACTATCGTTATCAACTTTACATCTTTTGGTATTCACACTATGAATATATGTAACATTACGTTCGAGATTCATTAAGAATAAACCATTGACCATCGGGGAATGACCATAAAACATATCTCTCATATAAATAGAACAACCATTATTCTCAGATTTAAATGAGTAGCCATCTCATATTAAACGAGATCCAGATACAATGTTCATGCTCAAACTTGGCACTAAATAACAATTATTGAGGTTTAAAACTAATCCCGTGGGTAAATGTAGAGGCAGCGTGCCGACGACGATCACATCGACCTTGGAACCATTCCCGACGCGCATCGTCACCTCGTCCTTCGCCAGTCTCCGCTAATTCCGCAGCTCCTGCTGTGAGTTACAAATATGAGCAATGACACCGGTATCAAATACCTAGGAGTTACTACGAGTCCTGGTAAGGTACACATCAATTACATGTATATCACATATACCTTTACTGTTGCCGGCCTTCTTGTCCGCTAAGTATTTGGGGCATTTCCGCTTCCAGTGGCCCTTCCCTTTGCAATAAAAGCACTCAGTCTCAGGCTTGGGTCCATTCTTTGACTTCTTCCCGGCAACTAGCTTACCGGGTGCGGAAACATCCTTGCCGTCCTTCTTGAAGTTCTTCTTACCCTTGCCTTTCTTGAACTTGGTGGTTTTATTGACCATCAACACTTGATGTTCTTTCTTGATTTCTACCTCTGCCGACTTCAGCATTGAAAATACTTCAGGAATAGTTTTCACCATCCCCTGCATATTGTAGTTCATCACAAAGCTCTTGTAGCTTGGTGGGAGCGACTGAAGGATTCTGTCAATGACCGCCTCGTCCGGGAGGTTAATGTCCAGTTGGGACAGGCGGTTGTGCAACCCAGACATTTTGAGTATGTGCTCACTGACAGAACTGTTTTCCTCCATCTTACAACTCTAGAACTTGTCGGAGACTTCATATCTCTCGACCCGGGCATGAGCTTGGAAAACCATTTTCAGCTCCTTGAACATCTCATATGCTCCGTGTTGCTCAAAACGCTTTTGGAGCCCCGGTTCTAAGCTGTAAAGCATGCCGCACTGAACGAGGGAGTAATCATCAGCACGTGACTGCAAAGCGTTCATAACGTCTTGGTTCTCTGGGATGGGTGCTTCACCTAGCGGTCCTTCTAGGACATATGCTTTCTTGGCAGCTATGAGGATGATCCTCAGGTTCCGGACCCAGTCCGTATAGTTGCTGCCATCATCTTTCAGCTTGGTTTTCTCTAGGAACGCGTTGAAGTTCATGTTGACATGAGCGTTGGCCATTTGATCTACAAGACATTTTTTGCAAAGATTTTAGACTAAGTTCATGATAATTAAGTTCATATAAAAATTATTTAATGAACTCCCACTCAGATTTGACATCCCTCTAGTCATCTAAGTGTTACATGATCTGAGTCGACTAGGCCGTGTCCGATCATCACGTGAGACGGACTAGTCATCATCGGTGAACATCTCCATGTTGATCGTATCTTCCATACGACTCATGTTCGACCTTTCGGTCTCTGTGCTCCAAGGCCATGTCTGTACATGCTAGGCTCATCAAGTTAACCTAAGTGTTTTTGCATGTGTAAAACTGTCTTACACCCGTTGTATGTGAACATAGGAATTTATCACACCCGATCATCACGTGGTGCTTCGAAACGACGAACTTTAGCAACGACGCACAGTTAGGGGGAACACTTTCTTGAAATTATTATGAGGGATCATCTTATTTACTATCGTCGTTCTAAGTAAGCAAGATGCATAAACATAATAAACATCACATGCAATTAAATAGTAGTGACATGATATGGCCAATATCATATAGCTCCTTTGATCTCCATCTTCGGGACTCCATGATCATCTTCGTCACCGGCATGACACCATGATCTCCATCATCATGATCTCCATCATCGTGTCTCCATGAAATTGCTCGCCAACTATTACTTCTACTACTATGGCTAACGGTTTAGCAATAAAGTAAAGTAATTACATGGCGTTAAATCGTTGACACGCAGGTCATACAATAATTAAGACAACTCCTAAGGCTCCTGCCGGTTGTCATACTCATCAACATGCAAGTCGTGATTCCTATTACAAGAACATTATCTCATACATCACAATATATCATTCATCATTCATCACAACTTTTGGCCATATCACATCACAAAGCAATTGCTGCAAAAACAAGTTAGACGTCCTCTAATTGTTGTTGCATCTTTTATATGGCTGCAATAGGGTTCTAGCAAGAACGTTTTCTTACCTACGAATAACCACAACGTGATTTGTCAACTTCTATTTACCCTTCATAAGGACCATTTTCATTGAATCCGCTCCAACTAAAGTGGGAGAGACACACACCCGCTAGCCACCTTATGCAACTAGTGCATGTCAGTCGGTGGAACCTGTCTCACGTAAGCATACGTGTAAGGTCGGTCCGGGCCGCTTCATCCCACAATACCGCTGAAGCAAAATAAGACTAGTAGTGGCAAGAAAGTTGACAACATCTACGCCCACAACAGATTTGTGTTCTACTCGTGCAATAGAGAACTACGCATAGACCTAGCTCATGATGCCACTGTCGGGGAACGTTGCATAAAATAAAAAATTTCCTACATTCACCAAGATCAATCTATGATTTCATCTAGCAACGAGAGAGAGGAGTGCATCCACATACCCTTGTAGATCGCGAGCGGACGCGTTCAAGAGAACGGGGTTGAGGGAGTCGTACTCGTCGTGATCCAAATCACCGGAGATCCTAGCGCCGAACGGACGGCACCTCCGCGTTCAACACACGTACGGTCAGCGTGACGTATCCTCCTTCTTGATCCAGCAAGGTGGAAGGAGAGGTTGATGAAGATCCAGCATCACGACGGCGTGGTGGTGGATGCAGCAGGGATCCGGCAGGGCTTCGCCAAGCGTCTGCGGGAGGGAGAGGTGTAGCAAGGGGGAAGAGAGGTGCCAAGTGCAAGGGTGCGGCTGCCCTCCCTCCCCCCTCTTTATATAGGGACCCCAGGGGGGGCGCCGGCTCTAGGAGATTGAATCTCCAAGGGGGGACGGCGGCCAAGGGGGGAAACTTGCCCCCCAAGGCAAGTGGAGGTGCCCCCTCCCCTAGGGTTCCCAAACCTAGGCGCAGGGGGGGCCAGGGGGGCGCACCAGCCCACCAGGGGCTGGTTCCCCTCCCACTTCAGCCCATGGGGCCCTCCGGGATAGGTGGCCCCACCCGGTGGACCCCCGGGACCCTTTCGGTGGTCCCGGTACAATACCGGTGACCCCCGAAACTTTCTCGATGGCCGAAACTCGACTTCCCATATATAATTCTTTACCTCCGGACCATTCCGGAACTCCTCGTGACGTCCGGGATCTCATCCGGGACTCCTAACAACTTTCGATTTGCTGCATACTAATATCTTTACAACCCTAGCGTCACCGAACCTTAAGTGTGTAGACCCTACGGGTTCGGGAGACACGTAGACAAGACCGAGACGGCTCTCCGGTCAATAACCAACAGCGGGATCTGGATACCCATGTTGGCTCCCACATGCTCCTCGATGATCTCATCGGATGAACCACGATGTCGAGGATTCAAGCAACCCCGTATACAATTCGATCATCGGTAAAAGCTCTAGCAAACGAACTACACGATCTTGTGCTATGCTTAGGATTGGGTCTTGTCCATCACATTATTCTCCTAATGATGTGATCCCGTTATCAATGACATCCAATGTCCATAGTCAGGAAACCATGACTATCTGTTGATCAACGAGCTAGTCAACTAGAGGCTCACTAGGGACATGTTGTGGTCTATGTATTCACACGTGTATTACGATTTCCGGATAACACAATTATAGCATGAATAAAAGGCAATTATCATGAACAAGGAAATATAATAATAATCCTTTTATTATTGCCTCTATGGCATATTTCCAACAGATGCTTGTATGACTTATTTTACTTTTAGAGTTGTGTTGTGATATCTTCCCGTGAGTCCCTGATCTTGATCGTACATGTTTGCGTGCATGATTAGTGTACGATTGAATCGGGGGCGTCACAACGACTGTGCCTCTCAGAATGGAAAAACGTGTTTTCTGGGGTTTTTTTCTTCCGTGAGAGGCACAATTTTTCTTCCGCGAGAGGCATGGTTGTGATTTCGCGAGAGGCATGGGCGTGCCTCTTTCGGAAGGGAAAAAGTCCATGCTCTCGATTCAGTTTTCTCGTCCGGTTTTTTTGTGAAAAAAAGTTTGTCAAAACCTATCAACATGGGATCCAGTTTTGAAGATCTCGACGCGAGGAATCCAACGGTGAAAACGGTTCGAGATTTGGACGCATGGTTTAGGAGATAAACCATTTTGAATAAACGGGTCTACGAAAAAAATGAAAAACTCCCAGGTTGTGAGAAGTGGTGTGATCTTTGTAATGAGTACTCCTCAATCAATGATTTCGAGAATTTGGTCACCTTGTGGATCATAATCAACTTCTATATTATGACAGGTGGTGATAAGAGAAGTGTTTGGCCCGGTAGGGCGCGCGAACCCACAAGCAGACCATGCCCCTGGCCCTTCCCTTTTTGTAGGCCTCCATCCTCCTTTACCTTATCTTTTTTTATGGATTTTCTAAGAAGCTAACTACCAGATATATGTCTCCTCATTGGCCCGTGTTATTTTCATGACACCGACTTTGGGGATGTTGAAACTTCGTAACTACTCCGTTAAAGGATATTGGAATACCCACCTCCTGGCGGCATCATCACCCTCTGTCCTATCCAATCCTCCTCCCCCCCTCCCCCGTCCCCCGATGTCAGATTGGTCCCTGACGTTCCTCACTAAACTGACGGCCTCGGGGGTCCATGACATATAGGTCGATGGTGCGCTCGGGGCCACCTCCTCTGGCGGGTGTCGCCCTCGTCCTACGTTCACGTTCGTTGTGTTTGAGTGACATGAGCGTGACATGTGGGCCACTGAGCCAAGGTGTGCATGCTTCCTTTCTGGTGCTGGGGCTGATGGGGGCGTTCTCGTGCAATTTCATCGATGTGTAGAATGCTTGCCCTGCTTCTTGGCATTGTGGGCTCTGACCGATTGACGTCTTCTGTGTCGGTGTATACTACACATACACTGGTATCCCTCTACCTCTGTTGGGGGTCTGTGACCTTGCGTGGACATTGGTTGCTGCCAGGTTCACCCGGGTGTCGGTTGTCGGTGGGTTGTCGTGTCGCTTGCCTTAACTTGTTATCTCTATGCTCACTTATATTATCCCTTTTTGTTTCCAGTTCACATTTATGTTATATTTTTATGTTTCTACGTTGGGAAAACTCAAAACGGTGCCCGGGCTCATCTGCTCCCTCTCAACAAAAAATTCAAAAACAATACTAGAAAAATTCAAAAAATTCCAATTTTTTTGTGGTGGTAGATAATTTGACGAGTGAGATGCGCCCCAAAATTCAACTCATTTGGACATCTGATCAGCTCTCGGCAAAAAAGACAAATCGGATCAAAACAGTGCGTGAACAGTAAACAATTTTACAGACCCTGATTTTGTCTTTTTTGCCGAGAGCTGCTCAGATGCTCAAATGAGTTGATTTTTGGGGCGCACCTCACGCGTCAAATTATCTACCATCACAAAAAAATTTGGAATTTTTTGAATTTTTCTAGTATTTGTTTTGAAATTTTTTTTAAGCGTGGGTGCAGATGAGTCCGGGTGCAGATTAGCCGCACTCCTTTTTATAGCATTATTTTATACTTTCACTTGTTTCCTTGGTTATATATTTTCCTTTTTTTATACATTCTGAAAATTTTCTCACATTACATGAACATACATTTCTTTATAGGTGTATGAGTACATATAATAATTTCATGTTTTCTAAAAAAACAATTTAATACATTAACATTTATTTTCATATATATGAATATTTTTTAAAGGTCCATATTTTGTAAAATTATGAAATAAGTAAATACGTGGACATATTTAGTATATAGTTAGACTATTCTATAAAAAATTTATTTCATAAATAGGAACATTAAAAAAATCTGAACTTTTGTTTTTTCTTTAATATTTTCAATACGTTTTGTACATAAATATTTCAACTTAAATATAGCTAATCTATGGACTATTATAAAAAGTTACACTTTTAAATGTTATAATATTTTTTTAAGCATGCGCATCTTTAAGAGGCTATAATTATTTTGATTTATTGATATACATAATTTCTATGTGTGTGTGTTAAGATTTTTAATTTTCTGCAGTTTTGTTCTCCATTGTTAGGAACTTAGTTTTTCTTAACATTATTGAAACTTTTAAGAAAATTAATTTCAATTTATTTTGTAAATACTTGAAAATATGTTCTCACAGTTTGTTTATCTTATTATGTCCGTTACATGCAAAAAAATGAAGAAGCCTAAGCCCGGCCCACGTTCCAGAAATGCCCGGGACACTTACTTAGCAATACCCAAGTGGCCAGCTTGGTAAGCTACCAAAAACAAAATTGCAATCACTTACTTAGCGATGTACCCTGAAAAAGAACTTACTTAGCGATGTCTACTGGCCTAGCCCATGTAAGGTACCAGTGTACCACCCATACCGCAAGACCTGATTTCTGACCAATTTCTTGACCGATTTAGGAATCTTCATTAGTTTTTGTGTACCTTCTATATCGGTGTTTCTTATTATGTTTTTCTCCAAAAAAATATCTTAAATTTCATGTTTTTATAAAATTCTGAAAACATTGAATTTATTTCCAGAATTTTCTAAAAAATCTTTGGTATTTTATAAAAGTATTCGTGTGTCATAAATTTGTTTTTCAATTTAAAAACGATTCTAGTTACTTAAAATAATGCCCTTAATTTTTAAAACATGTTCAGGTTATGAAAATATTATTCTCAAATTTTATAAAAAATATTAACTTTTTTCGATATATTTTTTCTCAGTTTTTTTAAACTAGGTGTTTCCTCAGTTTTCTAACACGAAATTGAAAATAAAACTAGGAAAATTGGTTGCTTTTTTTGAGACAGTAACCCGGGCTGCTAAAGTACGTTGCACTGGGCTGGCCCAGATGGGGGGATGTAGAGCTTGTTGCTCCTATATCGCCAGAAACGAGCGTACAGTGGACAAGCCCAATTAGTGTCAAGTGTAGTTGTTCGTTTTATTTTACTTATTTTATTTTATTTACTTTTTAAAAATGTTAAAAATATATTGCATGTATCATAAAATAATTTACTTAAAACATTCATCAAGTGTTTAACAAACGTTAACATAGTGTATAAAAAAGGTTATAGAAACTTTTATAATATATTGATTGCATTCAAAAATATGTGTACATGATTTAAAAAAATCAATCATTTCAAAAATATGATTGTGACATTTTTTTGAAATGTATATGTAATGCAAAAAAATGTTTTGTACCATTCCAAAAAGAGTTCACTTGTTTTGAAACTATGTAC
Organism: Triticum dicoccoides; assembly: GCF_002162155.2. NCBI lineage: Eukaryota > Viridiplantae > Streptophyta > Magnoliopsida > Poales > Poaceae > Triticum > Triticum dicoccoides. The sequence goes on along the minus strand of NC_041391.1, from coordinate 654,970,341 downwards.
ATGATTTTCTAAATCTTTGTAAAATGTAAAGAAAAATGTATATTTATAAAATAAGTTATGTGCCTTTAAAAATGTTCAACATGTATTTGAAAAAAATGTGCATCACGTATT
>NC_041391.1:654950118-654969980 GCF_002162155.2 Triticum dicoccoides | reverse complement strand
GTCTGCTTTCGTGTTTCTTACATAATTTGAGACATTGGGGCAACTCCAATGCGGTGCACCAAAACGGACATATCACCTTGTTTAAAAAACGGACATATCAAATGTCCACGGGTAGTGTCACGACCTAGTCATCCAACAGTAGTAATCAAATTCGAACAACACGATTGGGCAAAGCGTGTGACGGGCAGAAGGCACATGACTGTGAACACATGTGGTTCAACTAACAGTAAGACCAATGGACTGTTCAAATCTCCCCACATTTCACTCCCGTTTAGGGGGGTTTTTTGGGTCCGGACGGGTCCAGAAATATTTGATGTTCCACGTTGGATGGCGAAAGGCACTAACCCAAACATTTGTCGGCGTTTTGATGAACCGGGCTGGAGTTGTCTAAAGCGTCAAATAAGAGCAACTCTAGCAGACCCCGCAAAAATAGACCAGTAAAACGCGTTTGCGGTTTGACGAAGATCGCGTTTGCGGGTCGAAAACTAGCGCGGCCGAACAGAAACGTATCTAAAACTGCATAGTTTGAAAAAACACTTTCGCGTGAGAAATTGCACCTCCTTGACGCGAGTAGTTCATCACATACTACATAGATTTTACATGATCAACACACCACAAACATAGTTCATACTACATACTGCGTTAATACTAGTACTTGAGGGGGTCGGATCTGACGGCGGCGAGGTCGCAGCAAATGGACGACGCCGTGGAGGAGAAGGATGCTCAATCCTCCTCGCCGAAGCTGCAGAGGTCGATGTACTTCGCCCTCTGCTCCTCGTGGATGCGGCGCGACTCCTCGTACTTCTGCTTGGCGGCGAGGTTGGCGGCGACCGCCTGCCGCTACTCGAGGTCTTCGAGCTCCTCGGCGTGGCGTCGACGCTCTGCCTCCTTGCGCACGCTCCGCTCGGCGATGGCGGCCGCAACGGCGTCGACGTCGGCGACGTAGTCTTCCGGCCCGACGACTCCGTGGTGGCCGAGCGAAGCGGGCTCCTCGGGCTCCTCCTTGACGGTTGGAGGCGGGGGAGGTGGTCGCCGGCGGCGGGAAATGTGGAGAAGTCGGTGGGGAATCGTGTGGCTCGGTGGCTAGGGGGATAGGGTTTCGACCCGCAAACCAGCTGAGGAACTGTAGATATAGCGGTCGGGGTGTGCGGTTTGCGGGCCGCGGCAAATTATTTTATGGGATAGGCGAGTATGCGGGCTCTGTTCTGGCTGAAAAATTGGGCCGAGCCCGCATACTCGCCGGAATTTTGTCGGTCTGCGTGTCTTGTGGGGTCTGCTAGAGTTGCTCATAAGAGGACCCCTGTAACGGGTCTGTTCTCTGAACCCTGCTTCCCCCGTGGTTCTCGATTTTCTCATCCCCTTGTATCGAACTCTACAACAACACCATACAAATCGAATCTTGAGTATAGCTCACAGAGGAAACACACTCATGATACAGAAACGGAAGAATTTACTCCAACCAGAGGATTGACACAGGGAGATCCTTTATCCCCCTACCTGTTTTTGATTTGTTCTGAAGGGTTCTCAAGTATGCTGGCTCATGAGGAAGACATTGGTGGGATTGAAGGTATAAAAGTATCCAGAAACGCACCCTCTATTTCTCATCTATTGTTTGCCGATGACTCCTTGATTTTGATGAGAGCAACTGACCAGAATGCTCGCACTTTGAAGAGGATTCTTGATACTTATTGTACTAGTTCAGGGCAGAGAGTGAGTACCCCAAAATCAAGTATTTTCTTCAGCCTGAATACTGGAGTTAATACCAGGGAGAGTGTTTGTGGTATACTGGATATTTTAACTGAAGCTATGTCCGATAAGTACCTTGGTCTGCCAACTATGGTTGGTGTGGACCGGAGCGATTGTTTCCAACATCTAGTTGATAGAATTTGTCAGAGATTGAAGGGATGGAAAGAAAAGTTTCTACCAATTCAAGGTAAAGAAATTCTTTTGAAATCTGTAGCACAGGCAATTCTGTCTTACGCTATGTCAGTTTTTAAGTTGCCTAAAGGAATATGTAAATCAATCACCGATGAAATATCGGGTTTCTGGTGGGGAGATGGACAGGAAAAGAGGAAAATGCATCGGTTTGCGTGGTGGAAAATGTGTGTCACAAAGAAGAAAGGTTGATTGGGCTTTAGAGACCTTCATAGCTTTAATCTTGCTATGTTAGCAAAGCAGTGTTGGCGACTTCTTCAAAATCCGGACTCTTTGTGTGCACGAGTTTTGAGTGCAAAATACTACCCTAACGGGGTTATCCAAAAAGCGGGACCGGAGAAAGGGTCTTCATTTACATGGCAAAGTATTTTAGCCGGGGTTCAGACTTTCAAAAGGGGCTGCATATGGCGAATTGGATCTGGCTCATACATCAATATTTGGGAAGATCCATGGATTCCATCTAGTGAGTCGACAAAAGTTATTACCCCTAGAGGAGGAATTATGTTAACAAAGGTGGCATAGATTATAGATCCCCATACTGGACAGTGGGATGAGGCACTGTTGCGTAGTGTGTTTTCGCCGGTTGATGTAGATAGAATATTACAGATTCCCCTACATGTTGAGGCAGTTGAAGATTTTTTAGCCTGGCACTTTACGAGGTCCGAAACCTTCTCTGTCCGCTCGGCATATCAGGTGGAGTTTGATCATCAGTTTGGACGTCATTACTCAAACTCGAATAGCCCAGGTACTGCTAACCTTAATAAGGTTTGGAAAGATCTGTGGCAATTGTCGCTCCCGGGGAAAATAAAACATTTTGGTTGGAAAGTCCTAAAGGGGGTCTTGTCGTGCCTCAGTGTACTGGCAGGTAGGCATATACCCTTAGTTCCGCAATGTCCGCTTTGCAAGATTGGATTAGAGGACATACAACACTGCCTTTTTACATGCGCACGGGCATCCGATGTTTGGTCTGAGTTAGGATTGCAGAATGATATTATAAGAGCCGTGCGGCAAGATCGATTTGGTTCTATAACTTTGGAAATTCTGGTCCGCATGCATACCATGATTCATGAGCTGCCAACGGCTGAACTCATCTTGGTTGTGATGTGGTTTATCTGGTGGCAGAGGCACCAAGTAACTAATGGGGAGTCGGTCCAGACACCGGAACAAACATCAGTATCTATCCGAGTTTTAGCTACCAACTTCGTACGAGCCTACACACCAAATCAGCCGGTACGTACGATTAGTCATCAGTGGAAGAAGCCTGTGGAGGGAGCGGTAAAAGTTAATGTCGTTGCGTCATTCCATGCGGACAATTTTTCAGGAGCATGCGGCGCTGTTGCTTGTGATGATCAAGGAAATTTCTTGGCTGCAACTACTTGTGCAACACCGCATGTGTCTAGTGCAAGCTCTACGAAATTGTCAGCTATCAGGTGTGGTCTGATCCTTGCAGTGAATCTCGGATGCACTAAGCTTATTTTGGAGTCTGACTGTACGACTGCTTTGGAGGCTATATCTGACCCAAACGCATACATGGGAATTGATGTTCCAATAGTAGTAGAATGCTCTCTTTTGGCCATGGAATTTAAAAGCCTCAGTTTTGGTATTGGCCCCTTGATATCAGAAAAGGGGAAACAAAACCTAAGCCTCGCCCGTGCCGCTCTCGCGGGCGGCAGGGCGAACCCTAGCCACCGCCGGCCAGCGTCCCTCCCCCAACCCTCCCTCCCATCTACAGCCACCGAAGTGCGCCGTCGGGCGAAGCCCGGCCGGCGTGGGTAGCGGCGGGGCCTTCTTCCCCTTCTCGCATGGCTTCCCGTGGCGCGGGACGCAGGGCCGCGGTGTGGAGCGCGTCGTTCGCGCGGGACGGCGTGGCGGCAACCCGGGCGGCGTGCCGGTGGCGCGGCCGTGCGGCGGCTGTGTGGTTCTGGAGGCGCGGGCTTGGGCGTGGGACGGGCGAGGTGGCTGGCTGCTTCGAGGCTTCCTCGTCAGATCCTGGCGACAAGGGTCGCGGGCCGCGACGGCACGGGCTGGGGGCGGTGTCCGGCTAGACTGGTCCAGGCTCTAGCGTGGTGAGGCGTGCCGGTTGGTGCGCTGGTGGCGGGGCATAGCTGTACGGGCGCGGAGGCTGTAGACCTGGTGGTGGTTGCGGCATCGCCCATGCGGTCGATGCGGGTGGTAGTGGCAGTGGTCTCCGGGAGGAGGCGGCAGTTGTCGGCCAAATCAGCTGGGATCTGGCCCATGGACGTCGGTGGGCGGTTTGGGGCTGTCCCTCGGAGTCTCGGCGGGGATGTGGGCTGCCACGGTGTGGTGGTGGCTCATGGCGGTGGTCTGGGTCGTGTCACGGCGGCGGCTGGTCATCTCCGAGGGCGGCGTTGGCCGTCAGTGAGCGGCCTTTTTCGACCTTCGATTCCTCCCCTCGTCGTCCGGGCTCTACCCTCGTCATAGGGCTGGACCGCTCCTAGTTGTGGTCAATTGTTCGTATTGCGCCTGTGGCTGCGAGACAGAGCTCGTCTCGCGCCCGACAGCAGGACCGAGCTCGTCTCGCGCCCGGCAGCAGGACCGACCTCGTCTCGCGCCTGGCAGCAGGACTGAGCTTGTCTTGCACCCGGTGCAGCAGGACGGGTGATGGAGGCCTTTTTTGGGCTGGCCCTTTGGGTCTCGGTGCGGGGGCCGTCCAGGGGTGTGTAAAGGAGCGACCTTTCCACTCAATCTCTTTGGTTGGGGTAGCGACGGGTCTCGGGTGCGGTGGTGTCAAGGTCTTGGATGCCGGGGCGGCGACCCTGGTGGTGTTAGCGCGGTGCTCATGGGCAGAGCCCGTGGCTTGGTGCTGCCCGGTGACCATAGCCATGTGGGCGGCATGGTGGCAGGGGTGTGGCGTTCGGTGGCGGTGAGTGTTTGCTGGGGTGGAAACCTGTTCTATCCTCAGACGGACCGGCGGCGGCGTAGCGCGTTACCTTCTTGAAGGCGTCGTCGCGGCTCTCACCGGTCATCGTGTCTCTCCAGAGGAAACTCTGACCCCCGGGTCAGGCGGTGGCGGTGTGCTAGCATCGTAACTGATGAAGTCATGTAACTAGGATAGGGTGATGAACCTGACCAAGGTACCCTCCCCAAGGACATCTCTTAGAAGAAGTCGTCTTCCAGTCGACCAAGAGGGACTCCACTCGACGGACTAGAAGACACTCGGCGAACCTGAAGACACTCGACCATGAAGACTCACTCGACCACCAGGAGTTTAGGATCTACTCTGTATCCAAACGGTCTATAATTAAGTAGTCTTAATGGTCATGATGGCACTTTATGTAGGGCGTTACCAGTAACGCCCGACCTTAATGTACTTTAACCCTCTACTACGTGGGTTGTCTAGGGTCTTGGCGTCCTCTATATAAGCCACCCACCTCCACTGGTAGAAGGGTTCGCACCCCTGTAACTCTCACACACATAATTCAGTCGACCGCCTCCAGGCTCCGAGACGTAGGGCTGTTACTTCCTCCGAGAAGGGCATGAACTCGTAAAACACTTGTGTGCACAACTGCTCCATAGCTAGGATCTTGCCTTCCCATACCTACCCCCCATTCTACTGTCAGGCTTAGAACCACGACAGTTGGCGCCCACCATGGGGCAGGTCTTAGCAACTTGTTGGAGAAGTTGCAATGTTTTCGATTCCCATCATCATGGTTTCAGGTGGAGTTTTGGTTGAGGGCCGCGAGATCCATCTCGGCGTGCTCACATTCGTCGCCGACGACTCTGCCTGGCTGCAGGAGGCTCCGCTCGATGTGGATGCGCTCCCGGTCCACGGAGCTACGCACTTTCGAGCATCCGTCCGCGACATCCTTTTGCGGCAACCGTCGACTCAGTATCGGCCGGTTTTCGTGTCATCCTCCCTCCCAGCTTCCCGCCGGCGTAAGCGCTCCGGTCGGTCGAGGCTTCAGCGATGGGTGAAGCACGCAGTGGCTCGCCAGTCGACCACTGCCCAAGTCGCGGCAATCGAGCCCGACGAATCTCTCTACGGCCTGTTCGACCTGTCGACTGGCTCCACAGAGACTGCATCCGAATGCGACAGCAGTGATCCGGCAGCGGAGGTCCTGATGGTCAATGGACCGCATGTTTCCCCCGGCTTTCCTGGCGCCGAGGGAGGCAACAAGGCGACCCGTCGCACGACCATGAGGAGTACCGCCCCGAGCCCCTCGACTCGCAGCAGAGGGAAGAGCTTCGCCGCTGGAACATGGATGCGCTTCATACTCCGATCGTTGGAGAAACCCCCGAGGCTCGTGCCTTAGAGGACGCGAGCTTGGCCAACCTGGCTGAGCGCACTCGACTAGAGAACCTTCAGCGGGCACTCGATGAGCGCGCGCGGCAACGGATTCCCGACTCCAGTTGATGCCAACTCTTTAAACCTCCGACTCAGGTATACCACACTCCAATCCAGAATTTGGCAGCTGCAACACGTATAGCAGAGTCAATTCAGCCTTCCCAGTCAGAGGCTGGTAGAGGCTTGATGCAGATCAGGGATTTGCTCCGGGCAGCTGGAGATCAGAATTCGGTTGTGTCGCAGTCGCGAAACATGATTCATAGCAGGTCCGTGGCGGCGAATACTGTCCAGTCAGCTCATAGCCCCACATCGCCCCCGAGGCGTGAAGGGCATGGTGACTGACACGATCAGTACAGGAACTATGAGCAGGATGATCACCGAGTCGATCGCAACGATCAGCGTCGAGTGCCCACTCCTCCCCGCAGGGGTGGATCATATATGCCTCAGCAGCAGGATGACAGACTCCAGTACAGTGGCGGGCGAAGAATTCCAGTCGACCCTAAGGAACCAGGCTTTGATGCGAGATCCATCATCAGTCAAGGTCTGGTCGACTGGAACAGAGCCCACAGAGAGGGTAATGACAGAGATGTACCCACCAGCAGCCGAGTGCACGTCTCCGGACCAGAGTGTTTCAGCAGAGCCATCAGAGCCGCGGTGATTCCTCCCAACTTCAGGTTGGCGACTGGAGTCAGCAAGTTCAACGGTGAGTCCAAGCCCGATACTTGGCTTGAGGACTACCGAGTGCCTGTTCAGATCGGCGGTGGAAATGACGAGGTGGCCATGAAGCATCTGCCTCTCATGTTGGAAGGGTCAGCCAGGGCATGGCTGAATCAGTTGACACCCAGCAACATCTACACGTGGGAGGACCTCTCCCGAGTGTTTGTCAGGACGTTCGAAGGAACGTGCAAGCGGCCGACGGGACTGAAAGAGCTGCAATCTTGTGTACAGAAGTCGAATGAGACTCTGAGGGATTACATCCAGAGATGGATCACACTGCATCACACAGTAGAAAATGTATCCGATCACCAGGCAGTTTGCGCCTTCAAGGAGGGCGTAAAGTACAGAGAGCTGAGTCTGAAATTCGGTCGAACCGGAGACATGTCTCTGAGCCGAATGATGGAAATTGCCACCAAATATGCTAATGGTGAGGAAGAGGATCGGCTCCGGAGCGGCAAGCACAAGTCAGTCGCCCAGGACACCGGTGGTGGAAATTCCAGTCGGAAGCAAAAGCGTAAAGCCGAGCCAGCCGCTCCTGGAGAAGCCTTGGCCCTGAACCAAGGAAAGTTCAAAGGGAAACCCAAGGGGCCTTGGAACCCCAAGAAAGTAAAAGATAAAGAAGGAAATGACGTGTTGGATTTGCCATGTCACATCCACACCAAGAAAGACGAAGAGGGTAATTTCATCTACCCGAAGCATACCACTCGACAGTGTCGACTCCTGATACAGCAGTTCCAAGGAAAGCAGTCCAAGGACAAAGAAAAAGAGTCGGACAAGGTTGAGGACAAGGAGGATAGTGACGGGGAATATCCGCAGGTCAATTCCACCTTGATGATTTTTGTCGATGTTGAGAGCAAAAACCGACTGAAAGTTATAAACCGAGAGGTAAATATGGCTGCTCCGTCAACACCCAATTACCTGAAGTGGTCTCAGACTGCCATTACATTCGACCAATCTGACCACCCCACGCACATAGCCACCCCTGGGAGGCAAGTGCTGGTGGTCGACCCCGTCGTTGAAGGCACTCGACTGACCAAAGTGTTGATGGACGGCGGTAGCAGTTTGAATATACTGTATGCTGAGACGCTGAAAGGGATGGGCATTCCCATGTCCAGGCTGAGCACAAGCAACATGAGTTTTTATGGAGTCATCCCTAGCAAGAAGGCCGCATCACTCGGCCAGATTGCTCTTGACGTAGTTTTTGGTGATCCAAAGAACTTCCGCAAAGAGAAGCTGACATTTGAGGTTGTGGATTTCCAGAGTGCCTATCATGCAATTTTGGGCAGGCCAGCTTATGCACGTTTTATGGCAAGACCATGTTACGTGTACCTCAAACTAAAGATGCCTGGCCCTAAAGGCGTGATCACTGTCACTGGTAACCGCAAAAAGGCAGAAGAGTGCTTCCAGAAAGGCTCAAAGATCGCTGATGCTCAGATGGTGGCAGAAGAGTGGCAGGAACACCAAAGGAATGCAGACCCAAGTGATTTGTTGCGAGCCAAAAAGCTTGCTACGGAATCAGCGTTCCAGTCGTCTGGTGATACAAAACCCGTTCACATCCACCCGACCAACCCTAACGCTACTCCGACTCATATCTCCACAACGCTCGACCCCAAATAGGAAGAAGCGCTCATCCAGTTCCTCCGTGAGAACTGGGACATTTTTGCATGGACACCTTCCGACATGCCGGGTGTACCCAGGGGACTGGCTGAGCATCGCCTACGAGTCGATTCAAAAGCAAAACCTGTGAAGGAACATCTGCGATGGTCCGCCATCCAGAAAAGGAAGGCCATTGGCGAAGAAGTGGCTCGGCTCCTAGCAGCAGAGTTTATCCGAGAGATTTACCACTCCGAGTGGCTCGCCAATGTCGTTATGGTCCCCAAAAAGGACAATTCGCTTCGCATGTGCATCGATTTCAAGCATATCAATCGGGCCTGCCCGAAAGATCATTTTCCTCTTCCCCGCATCGACCAAATAGTCGACTCGACTGCGGGATGTGAGCGACTTTCTTTCTTGGACGCTTATTCCGGGTACCATCAGATCCGTCTGTTTGGACCCGATGAGATCAAAACGGCTTTCATCACCCCATTCGGGTGCTTCTGTTATGTCACCATGCCATTCGGCCTCAAGAATGCCGGAGCCACATTCATGAGGATGATTCAGAAGTGTTTGCTCACTCAAATCAGTCGGAATGTGGAAGCGTACATGGATGACATTGTGGTCAAGTCACAGAAAGGTTCCGACCTATTGACTGACCTCGCTGAAACATTTGCCAACCTCAGGAGGTATGATATCAAGCTTAATCCATCAAAGTGCACATTCGGAGTTCCTGGCGGAAAGTTACTCAGTTTTCTTGTTTCCGAACGAGGAATCGACGCCAACCCAGAAAAAGTTGGCACTATACTCCGAATGAAACGCCCCGTGCGTGTGCACGATGTCCAGAAAATTACTGGATGCTTGGCCGCATTAAGTCGATTCATCTCTCGCCTCGGTGAAAAGGCATTGCCTCTTTACCGACTAATGAAGAAGTCAGACAAGTTTGAGTGGACTCCAGAAGCTGATGCAGCGTTTGCAGAGTTAAAAACTCTGCTTTCCACCCAGCCGGTGCTTGCTACCCCAATCAGCAAAGAGCCTTTGTTGCTTTACATAGCAGCCACAGGACAAGTCGTCAGTACTGTACTTACGGTTGAGCGGGAAGAAGAAGGGAAAGCCTTCAAAGTTCAGCGCCCAGTATATTGCATTTCCGAAGTCCTGACCCCATCCAAGCAACGATACCCTCATTATCAGAAGCTTGTATATGGGATTTTTATGACCACGAAGAAAGTTGCTCATTACTTCTCTGACCATATTATCACAGTCGTCACCGACGCCCCCTTATCAGAGATTCTGCACAACAGAGATGCAACCGGTCGAGTGGCAAAATGGGCGATTGAACTTCTTCCCCTAGATATCAGATTTGAGGCAAGAAAGCTATCAAGTCCCAAGCAATAGCAGATTTCCTCGCCGAGTGGACTGAACAGCAGTTACCGGCCCAAGTTCACTCGGAGCACTGGACTATGTTCTTTGATGGCTCCAAAATGCTGAATGGTTCCGGTGCCGGAGTGGTCTTGGTTTCCCCCCGAGGAGATAAGCTCAGATATGTACTCCAGATTCACTTTGATTCCTCCAACAATGAAGCCGAATACGAGGCACTCTTGTACAGGTTGCGTATGGCCATTTCACTCGGCGTCCGTCGCCTCATGGTCTACGGCGACTCGGACTTAGTGGTCAATCAAGTGATGAAGGAGTGGGACGTTAGAAGCCCAGCCATGACTGGATACTGCAATGCAGTCAGAAAGCTGGAGAAGAAATTTGAGGGATTAGAGCTCCATCACGTTCCCCAACTGAAAAATCAAGCAGCCGATGACTTGGCCAAGATAGGTTCCAAGAGAGAAGCCATTTCGAGTAGCGTGTTTTTTGAGCATGTTCACACACCGTTGGTTCAAGAAGATCCTTTCACTAAGGAAGCCACGCAGCCGAAAAGCGCCACAGATCCGACTGAGGTCGAGGTCCCAGCTGTGGTCGACTTAATCATGGAAGTTCTGGTCATCACTCCCGACTGGACAGAGCCCTATATCGCCTATATTTTGAGGAAAGAGCTCCCCGAGAATGAAGAAGAGGCTCGAGAGATCGTCCGCCGATCTAAAGCCTTCACCGTCATGAGGGGACAGTTGTATAGAGAAAGTGTGATTGGAGTCAGCCATAAGTGCATAACACCGGAAGAAGGTCGAATGATTCTCAACGACATCCACTCGGGGACCTGTGGCCATCATGCGTCCTCTCGGACCATCATGGCTAAAGCATACCGAGCGGGTTTTTACTGGCCCAGAGCAAATGAGATGGCGAAAGAGATAGTCGAAAAGTGTGAAGGATGTCAATTCTACTCCAATATGTCACACAAACCCGCCTCAGCCTTGAAGACCATTCCACTCGTCTGGCCTTTTGCTGTATGGGGGTTGGATATGGTTGGACCACTGAGAACAGGCAGAAATGAATACACCCATGTATTGGTAGCAGTCGACAAGTTCACCAAGTGGATTGAGGCTAAACCCATCAAGAATCTGGATGTCGGCACCGCCGTCAGCTTCATCAGAGAGTTGGTATTCAGATATGGAGTTCCACACAGCATCATCACAGACAATGGGTCAAACTTCGACTCCGAAGAATTCAGAGCCTTCTGCACATCTCAGGGTACACGACTCGACTATGCTTCAGTCGCTCACCCCCAGTCGAATGGACAAGCAGAACAAGCAAATGGCTTAATTCTCAAGGGGTTGAAACCCCGACTGATGCGCGACCTCAAGCACGCAGCTGGTGCATGGGTCGACGAACTTCCGTCGGTGCTTTGGGGATTAAGGACCACGCCAAACCGGTCGACTGGGAGGACTCTGTTCTTCTTGGTCTATGGAGCTGAAGCAGTCTTGCCGAGCGACCTGCTTCACAATGCACCCCGAGTCGAACTCTACACCGAAGCTGAAGCAGAGCAAGCCCGACAGGACGCAGTCGACCTTCTAGAAGAAGAAAGAGAGATGGCCTTGATCCGATCGACCATTTACCAGCAGGACTTGCATCACTTCCATGCCAGAAATGTGAGGAGTCGAGCTTTCCAGGAAGGAGATTTAGTTCTCCGAGTGGATCAGCAGAGACCACACAAGCTTGCTCCTACTTGGGAAGGTCCCTTCATCGTCACCAAGGTTCTCCATAATGGGGCATACCGCCTTTACAATGTCGAGCACCAGATTGACGAGCCCCGAGCATGGAACACGGACCTGCTCCGTCCTTTTTATACTTAAGTTTTTCACTCGGATGAGTTGTAATAAAAGTACTCCTGTAGTGTATTCATCAAAGACAAGAGTTTCATAATTTTCTCAGTAATTGTTACTACTTTTTTTCTCATAAATCTCTGCCCCAGTGGGTGGCTTAGCTGCGAACCCGTTTCGCCTGAGCTTGTAAAAAAATCCTACCGAGTGGTAAGCCAGCCTTCCACTCGGAGGCTTAGCTGCGAATCCATTTCGCCTAAGTTAAACAAAATCCTACCGACTAGTAAGCTAGCCTTCCACTCGGAGGCTTAGCTGTAGTCCAAGTACTCGCCTAAGTAAACAAAATCCTACCGAGTGGTAAGCTAGCCTTCCACTCGGAGGCTTAGCTGCAGTCCAAGTACTCGCCTAAGTAAACAAAATCCTACCGAGTGGTAAGCCAGCCTTCCACTCGGAGGCTTAGCTGCAGTCCAAGTACTCGCTTAAGTAAACAAAACCCTACCGAGTGTTAAGCCAGCCTTCCACTCGAGGGGCTTAGCGGCAGCCCAGCGTTTGCCTAAGAATAAAAGACAATGTGCGTCCCGCAAGGAGGACGAAGCACAGGTCGACTGCTACCTTCTCCCCCAAAGCCGTGCCACGTAAATCCTACCGAGTGGGGAGCAAACCTCCCACTCGGGGGCTTAGCTGCAGCCCAATGCTCGCCTAAGTTTCTAAAAAACCTACCGAGTGGAGAGAAAACCTCCCACTCGGGGGCTTAGCTGCAGCCCAGTGCTCGCCTAAGTTTCTAAAAACCTACCGAGTGGAGAGCAAACCTCCCACTCGGGGGCTTAGCTGCAGCCCAGTGCTCGCCTAAGTTTCTAAAAACCTACCGAGTGGAGAGCAAACCTCCCACTCGTGGGCTTAGCTGCAGCCCAGTGCTCGCCTAAGTTTCTAAAAAACCTACCGAGTGGAGAGCAGACCTCCCACTCGGGGGCTTAGCTGCAGCCCAGTGCTCACCTAAGTTTCTAAAAAACCTACCGAGTGGATAGCAGACCTCCCACTCGGAGGCTTAGCTGCAGCCCAGTGCTCGCGTAAGTTTCTAAAAAACCTACCAGTGGAGAGCAAACCTCCCACTCGGGGGCTTAGCTGCAACCCAGCACTCGTCCAAATATGATTAGCGCAAGTCGACTGCAATTTGCGCTTCACCCCTACCTGCAAAAGAGCATTACAAATGCTAGTATATATCCCAACCCAAAGAAGATGATTGTCCGAAAGAAGCAAACGTATTTCAATGGCAAATCAAGTTCGGATAACGTCCTACGAACCCAGAAGTGCTCAGGCATCAAGCCTGTTAAAGCTTGGCGGTTACAAAAATCACTCGGCATTCCGAGGCAAATTCAAATCATCGAGCATAGAAGTTTTTTACCCCTCCTGCGGAGGGCTAGAAGGCGCAACGAACTCGTCCAGGTCAATTCCATCGGCGATCCGAGTGGCAGCCACGATGAAGGTCTCCATGAAAGAACGGAAGTCATGCTTCCTGGTGTTGGCCACCTTGAGAGACACCAGCTTGTATTCTCTCACTTCCTTGCAGTGGACGCGGACCAAAGACAACGCGACGTCAGCACCGCACCTGGCAGAAGACTTCTTCCATTCTTGCACTCGACTCGGAACTTCATACAGTCAAGTCATCAGCGACTCAAGGTCGTTCTGAAGCGTTTCTTCTGGCCAGAGTGATGTGTCGATGCACGACGTTGCGGCCTTCAGTCTTGCAAGGTAATCGACCACTGCAGCAACGCGAGACTCGAGGCGGAGCACGTTCATGGCGGTTTCATCCTTCACCGGAGAACAAGCTAGTCTCCACTTGACTAGTCTCCTCTTCAAAGTTTTGGCAGAATTCTGTGGACACAATTCAAGGATAAGCTAACACCCTTACAGCAAGTCAGTAATTACCAATCGGAGATAAGGAGTTACCTTCGAGCATGAGGAATAGCTTCTTGGCGAGTCCTCCCAGATAAACCTCCAAGTCATTCTTCTTTCCTGCCAGTTCGCCAGCTTTGTCACTCAGGACCATATTGGCATTCTTCAGTCGAGTGACTTCTTGGTTGGCCACGTCGAGAGCAGCTTTCAGATTGGTGTTTTCCTCTTCAAGTTTGTTAACGGAAGCCAACTTCTCTTCTGCAAGTTTTGTCTTGTCCGAAGCCGCTTTCTGCGCCTCGGCGAGGTCAAGGTCCTTCTTCTTCAGGGCATCCCTCAGTTTTTCTACAAAACCACAATAAGATCAGACTCGGAGATAGGCAAGAAGCAAGGACAGTCGTCAAGATTCTCACCAAACATAACTTTTGCCTCCTCCTTCGACTTCGTAAAGTTCTCTTGGACAAGCTTCTGGTCAAGTTCAAGCTGGATATGCTTGTTCTCCAATTCGGTATAACGAGAAACAAGGTCACAAGATTTCTGCGAAAGTTTAGTCAACAGACATCAACGGCAGATCACTTCCGAGTGACTAAAGGAAAAATCATAGTATTTCTAAGACTACAGCTGAATCTAAACATTCAACCGTAGTCTCGGGGACTACACCCAGTGGGTGCACTCAGCGTGCCCCCACTAGTTCTATCAGCTAGACTCAGAGTCGACCAGTCGACCGAAAGCAGTTAACTGTCAGCAAAAAAAATCAGACCATAGCCGATTGCCAGCAATCGACCACGGTCTCGGGGACTACACCCAGTGGGTGCACTCAGCGTGCCCCCACTAGTTTTATTGTTCCACTCGACCACGCTCGAGTGAAACAAGTAAAGTGAGAAATATCAAGACACAACGACTATAGTCGACTGCCAGTAGTCCACTGTAGAATTGACACACCCAGTGGGTGCATGACAAATATCAAGATTTCCAGTCGATGTTTAACTAACCTGGACATTGCTCTGGAGAGCTGAGCTCGCGTCATAAGCTGCTTGGCTGGCGGTTCGGATCGCCTTCACCTGCTCCATCATAATCTCGGCCTGGCGTATAGCTTCCTTGGCATCGCTTGCTTGGTCCTCCGGGACGTGGTAGGTGGAGAAGAGAGAAGGCGGGTCAGCACTCGACGACGAAGGGCGGGCAACCGCCAACGGCTCCGCAAAGGACACGGTGGCCCGAGCAACGTTGCTCCCCTCCGGAATCTGTGGTCCAGGTGCTGACACAACCTGAGCAGCCTTGCCAACAGTCGCCTTCCTGCTCCTCCTCTGCCTCAATGGCGCTTCATCGTCATCATCAGGGAGATTGATGACAATGTTAGGTGGAGCTGCAGAAAAAGTTCAAAGTCAAAAATAAAGATTCAATCGACCGAAAGTGGAACCGCGCAGATCATACCAGGATGAGAAGTAGCAGCATCTTCCATTTCTTGGTCCTCATGCCTAGCTGAAGTTTCAGAAGTAGCAGCACTGCAATTTCAAAAATCAGTCTGTCAACAATTGAGTCGACCAAGAGTGTATCCATGATAAAAGGAAAAGCATGAGTTATACTGTTACCCAGAAACAGTCGGAATTTCCATCCTCATCTTCGGTAGGGCCTTCGCCGGTTTTGTCGGGGCCGCTCGGGGTTGCTTCGACGCCTTCTCAGTCGGCGCCGGTGAAGTTGTCCGAGGGCGTTTCGTCGACTGCCCAGCAGGCACGACTCCCTTGCCACGATCAGCCGCAGGACCGTGGGCGAGCTTGGACCTCCTTTCGGAACGAGGAGGCGCAACTTCCTCCTCCTCTTCCTCCTCCTCTTCCTCCTCATCAGAGCCTGCATCTTCGTCACCCTCATCGGCATCCGACTCCCACTCCTCTTGGCTTTCGCCTCCGCTTCCTTCCTCCTCTTCGGCCTGTGCCTGCGCTCCGTTGGGCATCGAGTACAACTCAGTGGTTTCCTGAAAGACAGCAAGCAAGACAAAAGTCAATCGACTGATCTACGACAAAACAGAACGGATGGAGCAATCGGAGGAAAGCGGTTGTACCTTGTCCGCCTCATAAGATTGGTCGAGTGGCGGGATCCTCCTGGCTCCACGAGGATTGTCCTTGTTCCCCGTGATGGCAGTCATCCACCTCTCCAGTGTGGCATCATCGACCTCCTCTGGGTGGACCCGACTGGTGTCTTCAGTACCAGAATACAGCCACATTGGGTGGCCCCGGTACTGGAGTGGTTGGATGCGCCGCCGAAGGAAAACCTCCAGAAGATCCATGCCAGTCACACCGTCACGAATCAACTGAACTACTCGCTCCATCAACATTTTTACCTGAGCCTTCTCCTCCGGAACTACTTTCAGAGAAGATGGCTTGTTCACTCGACTCATAAAGAAGGGAGGGAGCCCAGTCGACTGCCCTGGCATCAACTGGTCTTGGCAGTAGAACCAGGTCGACTGCCACCCTCTGACTGACTCGGGAAGGGTCATAGCTGGGAAAGCGCTCTTACTCCTCATCTGGACCCCGAGACCCCCACACATCTAGATTACCTGAGTTCTCTCGTCATTGGGGCTGGCCTTTTTCACCGTCTGAGAATGACAAGTGAATATGTGTTTGAAGAGGCCCCAGTGCGGCCGACAACCCAAGAAGTTCTCACACAAAGATACAAAGGTGGAGAGATAGGCAATGGAATTTGGGTTGAAGTGGTGAAGCTGAGCTCCAAAGAAATTCAGAAACCCTCGAAAGAAAAGATGTGGTGGCAGAGAGAACCCTCGATCTACACGAGTCGCCAAGAGGACACACTCACCCTCCTGAGGTTGTGGCTGCCACTCCATCCCCGGGAGCCTCGCCACCCCGTGCGCAATCAGGCCTTCGTCCGCCAGGTCATCGAGATCCTTTTGGGTGATGGTCGAGCGGATCCAATCACCCTGGATCCAACCTTACGGCAAACGGGACCGCGACGAGGATCCCCCTCGACTGGTCGCTCTCCCCTTCACTTTCGCCGCCGCCGTCGCCTTCTTCGCCCACTCCAAAGCCGCCGTCTTCTCTTTCACCATTGTCGCCGACGAGGCCGGAATGGAGCAGCGGCGTCGGGCAGTTGGTGGGCGCAGCGGATGAATCTGGAGGCGAGGGAGAAGAAAATGAGGAGGCACTGTTCAAAAAACCTCCGTCGGTTTCCTTATATGGGGTTACTTCCGAGTGGCCGACAGGTAGGCCCAGGCGATCCTGTCAAATCCCGAAACAGTCACGCGAGCGATACGTGGCAAAAAAGGCGGCGCAAGAATCTAGGCGTCCCTGCCTTATCCCATCCGAGTACCGCGGTCTTCTCAGCTTCACGCGCTTCCCAAAATTCGGATCCCACTAAATTCGCTAACCACAGGGCAACTTGTCAGATGGAAAATCTCCTGCGATCCGTCGCTCGGAAATCCCCGAGTTCATAAAGTTCACTCGACAGATATAAAGAATGGATCAAGGCGACTGAATGAAAGTTGACACCCTCACTTGAAAGTCATTGATCCAGAGCAAAACACCTTTACAGCACCAAAAAGCAGGTCGGAAAAGATTGCCAACTCCTTCCTCACTCAAACCTCGATCCATTCGGGGGCTACTGATGAAGTCATGTAACTAGGATAGGGTCATGAACCTGACCAAGGTGCCCTCCCCAAGGACATCTCTTAGAAGAAGCCGTCTTCCAGTCGACCAAGAGGGACTCCACTCGACGGACTAGAAGACACTCGGCGAACCTGAAGACACTCGACCATGAAGACTCACTCGACCACCAGGAGTTTAGGATCTACTCTGTATCCAAACGATCTGTAATTAAGTAGTCTTAATGGTCATGATGGCACTTTATGTAGGGCGTTACCAGTAACGCCCGACCTTAGTGTACTTTAACCCTCTACTACGTGGGCTGGCTGGGGTCTTGGCGTCCTCTACATAAGCCACCCCCCTCCACTGGTAGAAGGGTTCGCACCCCTGTAACTCTCTCACACATAATTCAGTCGACCACCTCCGGGCTCCGAGACGTAGGGTTGTTACTTCCTCTGAGAAGGGCCTGAACTCATAAAACACTTGTGTGCACAACTGCTCCATAGCTAGGATCTTGCCTCCCCATACCTACCCCCCATTCTACTGTCAGGCTTAGAACCATGACTGTAACCTTCTTGGAGGCGCCGCCTTGGAGCTCACGGTTCGTCATATGCGGCTTCATCTCTTTGCGGTGGCGTGTTCCCGGTGGAGATCCCTAATTGCTCTTAGAGTGTTAGGGGTGGTGTTGCTGTGCTCAGCGCCTATGTATCCCGCCTTGGGTGTGTGCGTGTGTTGTCGTGGGGTGTGCTTGTACTTGGGCTGTGGTTGATCTGTGCTTTATATATAAAAAGCGGGGCGAAAGCCTTTTTCGGTAAAGCATCAATTTTACTCATTGTAGCAGAGAAGCGAATATGGTAGCCGATGGCTTAGCAAAGCATAGTTTTAGTCTTAGCAAGTCTGAAACTTGGGACGTTGTCCCGGACTTTATTCTGCATTGTTATGTAAATGATCTTGCTCTTATTTGAATAAAGGTTTAATCTCTACTACCTAAAAGAAACGCAAGGTTCCGTCTCCCCTCTTATGTCGCCCGCCCTTCGTCCATCCTCCTCGTGCAACCAATTCCTACGCTTTCATTTTTGGTAATTGAGGGAGTCCTGGACTAGGGGGTGTCCGGATAGCCGAACTATCATCATCGGCCGAACTCCAAGACTATGAAGATACAAGATTGAAGACTCCGTCCCGTGTCCGGATGGGACTTTCCTTGGCGTGGAAGGCAAGCTTGGCGATACGGATGTGTAGATCTCCTACCATTGTAACCGACTCTGTGTAACCCTAGCCCTCTCCAGTGTCTATATAAACCGGATGGCTTTAGTCCGTAGGACGAACAACAATCATACCATAGGCTAGCTTCTAGGGTTTAGCCTCCTTGATCTCGTGGTAGATCTACTCTTGTAACACACATCATCAATATTAATCAAGCATGACGTAGGGTTTTACCTCCATCAAGAGGGCCCAAACCTGGGTAAAACATCGTGTCCCTTGTCTCCTGTTACCATCCGCCTAGACGCATAGTTCGGGACCCCCTACCCAAGATCCGCCGGTTTTGACACCGACATTGGTGCTTTCATTGAGAGTTCCTCTGTGTCGTCACCGATAGGCTTGATGGCTTCTTTGATCATCATCAATGACACAGTCCAGGGTGAGACCTTCCTCCCCGGACAGATCTTCGTATTCGGAGGCTTTGCACTGCGGGCCAACTTGCTTGGCCATCTGGAGCAGATCGAAAGCTACGCCCCTGGCCGTCAGGTCAGATTTGGAAGTTTGAACTTCACGGCTGACATCCTCGGGGACTTGATCTTCGATGGATTCAAGCCACAGCCAAGCGCGCCGCACTGTCACGATGGGCATGATTTAGCTCTGCAGCCGGACAGTACCCTGGAGGCCGCACTCGAGCCCGCTCCGATCTTCAATTCGGAGCCGGTTACGCAGATCGAGGATGGATGGCTGGACACCGCCTCGGGGGCTCCAACCTCTACGGCAATAGAGCCGAACACTGACCTTGTCCCTCATGAAGCTCGTGACTCCGAGGTGCCGGACTCCTTGCCGGACTCCGAACCTCCCGCGCCCCTTCCAATCGAATCCGATTGGGCGCCGGTCATGGAGTTCACCGCAGCGGACATCTTTCAATACTCACCTTTCGGCGAGCCCTGGCCGGACCGCATCTTTCAATACTCACCTTTCGGCAAAATGCACGCCGTAGCACATCTTCTGGTAATGGGGGTAGTTCTGCTTGGAGGTCGACAGCACCTCGCTCAAGTAATATACCGGTCTCTGGACGGGTAGCGCCTTGCCTTCCTCCTTGCGCTCGACTACAATGACCATGCTGACTACTCGGCTGGTGGCGGCAATGTATAGGAGCATGGGCTCTTTGGGAGTCAGAGCTGCTAGCACAGGGGGAGTAATCAACATCTTCTTTAGTTGGAGAAAAGCCTCGTCCGCCTTGGGAGTCCACTCAAAGAAGGTCGTCTTCTTCATGAGCTGATACAAGGGGAGAGCCTTCTCGCCCAGTCGACTGATGAATCGACTGATGGATGCCAAACAGCCGGTGAACTTCTGCACATCTAACAGTCGTCTGGGTGCCTCCATCCTTTCGATGGCCTTGATCTTTACAGGATTGCACTCTATGCC
>NC_041391.1:654913540-654949401 GCF_002162155.2 Triticum dicoccoides | reverse complement strand
GGCATAGAGTGCAATCCTGTAAAGATCAAGGCCATCGAAAGGATGGAGGCACCCAGACGACTGTTAGATGTGCAGAAGTTCACCGGCTGTTTGGCATCCATCAGTCGATTCATCAGTCGACTGGGCGAGAAGGCTCTCCCCTTGTATCAGCTCATGAAGAAGACGACCTTCTTTGAGTGGACTCCCAAGGCGGACGAGGCTTTTCTCCAACTAAAGAAGATGTTGACTACTCCCCCTGTGGTGGCGGCTCTGACTCCCAAAGAGCCCATGCTCCTATACATTGCCGCCACCAGCCGAGTAGTCAGCATGGTCATTGTAGTCGAGCGCAAGGAGGAAGGCAAGGCGCTACCCGTACAGAGACCGGTATATTACTTGAGCGAGGTGCTGTCGACCTCCAAGCAAAACTACCCCCATTACCAGAAGATGTGCTACGGCGTGCATTTTGCCGAAAGGTCAGTATTGAAAGATGCGGTCCGGCCAGGGCTCGCCGGCCAAGGTTCGCTAAAGTGTCTCTCGTTATCAGGAGAGCCCTGGCCGGACTACGGTCAGGACGGTTGGGATGCGGATGACGAAGAAATTCAAAGCCCACCCACCACCCACTTAGTAGCCACTGTCGACGATCTAACCGACATGCTAGACTACGGCTCCGAAGACATCGATGGTATGGACGACGATGCCGGAGACGACCAAGAACCAGCGTCTACCATGCACTGGAAAGCCACCTCATCATATGACATATACATGGTGGATATCCCAAAGGATGGGAATGGCGAAGCAACAGCGGGGGATGAACCCTCCAAGAAATAGCCCAAGCGCCGGCGTCAGCGGCGCCGCTCTAAATCCTGCCACAACAAGAATGAAGATTCCGGCACCGGAGATAATAACACACCGGACAGTGCTGAAGACAACCCACTCCAGCAAGATTCAGCGCAGGAGGACAGAGACGCCAGCCCTCATGAGAGAGCGGCAGAAGAAGAGGTAGAGGATTATATGCCTCCCTCCGGAGACGAGGCAAGCCTCGACAATGACGAATTCGTCGTGCCTGAAGATCCCGTCGAACAAGAGCGTTTTAAACGCAGGCTTATGGCCACGGCAAACAGCCTCAAGAAAAAGCAGCAACAGCTTAGAGCTGATCAAGATTTGCTGGCCGACAGATGGACTGAAGTCCTCGCAGCCGAAGAGCATGAGCTCGAGCGCCCCTTCAAAAGCTACCCGAAACGCAAGCTGCCCCCCTGATTAGAGGAGGAGGCGTATGAACCTGCATCACCAGCAGACAATACGGCTGACCGACCACCCCGTGGTCGCGACAGAGAGGCCCCTAGGCCCTTCACTAGAACCGTACCCCGGCATCGCTCGAAAAGCACAAGGCCACAGGGGAACGCTCCGGACTTGCGAGATATATTGGAGGATAAGGCAAGACAATTAAGATCGATCTATGGATCGTGTGGGCGCCCCATGATACGTGACGACAACCGTCGCGCCGGACACAGTAAGTCCGGCCGGGCCGAACAAAATAGACAAAGCGCTTTTGAGCTCCGTCGTGATATCGCCCAGTACAGAGGCGCCGCACACCCACTATGCTTCACAGATGAAGTAATGGATCATCAAATCCGCGAAGGGTTTAAACCCGTGAATATTGAATCTTACGATGGCACAACAGACCCCGCGGTTTGGATCGAAGACTATCTCCTCCACATCCACATGGCCCGCGGTGACGATCTTCACGCCATCAAATATCTCCCACTCAAACTTAAAGGACCAGCCCGGCATTGGCTTAACAGCTTGCCAGCAGAGTCAATCGGGAGTTGGGAAGACCTGGAAGCCGCATTCCTCGATAACTTCCAAGGCACGTATGTGCGACCACTAGACGCCGATGACCTAAGCCACATAATTCAGCAGCCAGACGAATCGGCTAGACAATTCTGGACACGGTTCTTAACCAAGAAAAACCAAATCGTTGACTGTCCGGATGCGGAGGCCCTCGCGGCCTTCAAGCATAACATCCGAGACGAGTGGCTTGCCCGGCACCTAGGACAGGAAAAGCCGAAATCCATGGCAGCCCTCACATCACTCATGACCCGCTTCTGCGCGGGTGAGGACAGCTGGCTAGCACGCAGCAACAACCTCAGCAAAAATTCTGGCAGTCCGGATATCAAGGACCGTAATGGCAGGTCGTGTCGCAACAAAAACAAACGCCACATTAATGGTGATAATAGTGAAGATACGGCAGTCAATGCCGGATTCAGAGGCTCTAAACCCGGTCAGCGGAAAAAGCCATTCAAAAGAACTACTCCGGGTCCGTCCAATTTGGACCGAATACTCGACCGCTCGTGTCAGATACACGGCACCCCCGAAAAGCCAGCCAACCACACCAACAGGGACTGTTGGGTATTCAAGCAGGCAGGCAAGTTAATTGCCGAAAACAATGACAAGGGGCTACATAGCGATGACGAGGAAGAGACCCGACCGCCGAACAATAGAGGACAGAAGGGTTTTCCCCCACAGGTGCGAACGGTGAACATGATATACGCAACACACATACCCAAAAGGGAGCGGAAGCGTGCACTCAGGGATGTATACGCGATGGAGCCAGTTGCCCCGAAGTTCAATCCATGGTCCTCATGCCCGATCACTTTTGACCGAAGGGACCACCCCACCAGCATCCGCCATGGCGGATTCGCCGCATTGGTTTTAGACCCAATCGTCAATGGATTTCACCTCACCAGAGTCCTGATGGACGGCGGCAGTAGCCTAAACCTGCTTTATCAGGATACAGTGTGCAAAATGGGCATAGACCCCTCAAGGATTAAACCTACCAAGACAACCTTCAAAGGCGTCATACCAGGTGTAGAAGCCAACTGTACAGGCTCAGTTACACTGGAAGTGGTCTTCGGATCCCCGGATAACTTCCGAAGCGAGGAGTTAATCTTCGACATAGTTCCGTTCCGCAGCGGCTATCATGCTCTGCTCGGACGTACCGCGTTCGCAAAGTTCAACACGGTGCCGCACTACGCATACCTCAAGCTCAAGATGCCAGGCCCTCGAGGAGTCATCACGGTCAACGGAAACACTAAATGCTCTCTCCGAACGGAGGAACATACAGCGGCTCTCACGGCAGAAGTACAATGCAGCCCCTTAAGGCAATTCTCGAGTCCGGCCGTTAAGCGACCAGACACGGCTAAACGCGCCCGGAGTAACCTACAACAAGACCACCTGGCACGTTCCGAGCACGCGTAGCAGTGCGGCCCCAACCCCAGCCCCTGCAAAATGTCAAGACAGGTCCTTCGCGTACACCATTACGCTCTGAAGATACCATGGGCATGGGGAGAGGGGCACGACCACGATAGGCCCAACATGCGGCTCAACCACACCAGGGGCTCTCAAGTGTGTCGTTCTTTTTTCTTTTATTTATTTATTTTTACCCACAGGACTTCGTTCGTCAGAGGCCTTGTCCGGCAGCAGACCTGCCGAACTCACGATGCAACAGCCAGGGAAGAAGAAAGGCTACAACGAATATCCAGGTGGTCTCCATTACGAGCATTAAATCTGTTTTATGCACCATTCCGCAGCCTACCCCTGGAGGGGGACATGTTTAATAGTCCCACCCCTTGCTTATCGCACCATTTGTATCGTTCTGCATTTACAGCAGTTTTTCTTGAATAAGTAATGCAGCACCTTTTTGCTTCCAATTGCATTTCTTTCTTATACATATGTTCATTTATGACATGTTGCATCCGTACATTTTGGTACGGCTAAATACACCAGGGGCTTATGTTTTCCGCATCATGGTGTGATAAGTCCGACCACTTTCACAAGTGCGGCACCCCGAACGTATAGCGTTATATGCATCAGTTCCGAATCATGTCTTGGGTCAATAGTTGGGTTTGCCCGGCTCCCATGTTTTGGTACCTTACGTTCTGTTGTATCGGCTAAGGTAGCACTGGGAGAACCACTGCGATTGCGCCCCGGTTGAGCTGGGCGAGCGCCTCAGTGGAGAAAGCTAAAACTGACCGTCATGATGAGGCGAGAGCTGCTCACTGTTCGAGAGTTTTTTTGCGAGTCCCTAAAGACTTATGCCGCTTAGAGCGAGGAGCCGGCTTTTGTCCGGCCCAGGCGTGGATAGCGCCCCAAATTCGGCCTTCCGAAGACTAGGGGCTTCGCCGAAATTTAAAATTATAGAATTCTATGGCTAAGTGAGAGTGTTCAAGCATTATAAGTCCAGTTGCCTTGTTCGCTGTGTTGAGCGCCTCCCTAGATGGACCCAAAAATGGGAACAAGAGTGCTCAAGTTTATCCCGAACACCCCAGCACTCATGGCATGGGGGCTGAAGTCGACAACTTGCCATCTCTCAGATTTGATAAACAGCCGCACAGAAGGTAATATTTTAAATTAACAAGTGTTGCTTAGCGCATATGAACTAAGTTTTCAGCGCACATGATAACAAAATGCGAGTCTACTCAAATATTACATCTTTGGAGCACTCACCCGCAATAGTGTGGGCACCCTTCAGGACACTCTTATAATACATCTCGGGCGTGCGGTGCTCCTTGCCCTGCGGTGGCGGGTCCGTCACAAGCTTCTGGGCATCCATCTTGCCCCAGTGCACCTTTGCGTGGGCAAGGGCCCGACGGGCACCTTCAATACAGGCGGAGTGCTTGATGACTTCAACCCACGGGCGCGCATCCACCAGCCGCCGCACCAGGCCGATGTAGCTCCCAGGCATGGCCTCCTTAGGCCACAGCCGAACTATGAGGCCCTTCATGGCCTGTTCGGCCACCTTGTGGAGCTCGACCAGCTGCTTCAGCTGGTCGCTAAGGGGCACCGGATGTCCGGCCTCAGCATACTGAGACCAGAAGACCTTCTATGTCGAGCTCCCCTCCTCGGCCCGGTAGAACGTGGTAGCATCGGACACGCTGCGAGGAAGATCTGCGAACGCTCCTGGAGAGCTCCGAATTCGGGTAAGCAACAGGTAATTAACACTCACATGCTTACTTTGCATGAAAAATGCCTTACCCGCTGCTATTTTCTTCAACGCCTCGATTTCTTGGAGGGCTTTGTAGGCTTCGGCCTTAGCGGCTTTGGCACTCTCAAGAGCCGATGCAAGCTCAGACTCTCGAGTCTTCGAGTCAGGCTCCAGGCTCTCATGTTTTTCACGAGATCCTAGAGCTCTTGCTGTACCTCCGCCACCCGCGCCTCCTGCTTCTCTCGCTCGGTGCGCTCTGCGGCCGCATTACGTTCGGCCGTGGCCACCGCCACCTTCAGGGTAGCCGCCTCGTTAGTGGCCCCTGCAATACCCACGTTATCCTTGTCATTCTTCTTGCAACCAAAATCCTTTTCTGTAAGGTACAATTTTAATAAGGTGTTATTGTCGGGGGTTGGATACGACATATGCCAAAGGATGGCTTATCATGGTGGGAGCGAGTAGAACGTCGCCGGTGCCTGGAAGCGGGATGAGGCGAAGACATGCACGCCGGCGGAACTTACCCAGCTTCAGGGCTCTCCTAGGAGATAACACCCCTACTGCTGCTCTGCAGGGTCTCCGCATGATCACTAAAGCAAAGTGACTACAATGGTGCTCCTGGAGCTGTTTTGGGAGGTAGGAGAGGGCAAGGCTAGCTCTCTCCTCCCTGGGCTATCTGGTCTATCTCTCTCTCTAGGTTCGAACCCTTTGCATGGGTGCCCTGCGGGGTTTATATAGGCCTACCCCCCGGGGGTACAATAGTAATCCGGCTGGGCGCGGGTCCCAGCCGTCTGTCTCTCAGGCCGCCGTCCTTCCCGCCGGCTTCTGGGGCCCGCCGACTGGCGGGTCCCGCGGACAGGCTTGACACTGTAGCGGCGCTCCTGATGACGCAGTCTTGGTCATCGGGTCGTGGCAACAGTGTCGCCGTCTATCGGGCGATCACTGTCGCCATTCCCCATCTTATCTGATTAATGGCTCGTGGGGCCCGGGAGGAGTCGGCCGACTCCAGGGAGGCCGACTCCCACAGGTCCGTCTTCGGGTTGCCTAGGCCGCCTTCGGCCCACCCACTGACAGGTGGCCCTGCCGCCTTCGGGTCGTACAGGCCGGCATCATGGGCACAGTGTACTGCGTACTGTGGCTGAGGTCAGGGCAGGCATGGCAACAGTGCCGCATCTCGCTGGAGATCTTCCCGTGATACGGCTCACTGTAGCCATGCCGGCCCTTCGTAAGCAGGGGGAAATGGCCATGCCGTGACCGTACCCCGCGTCGTACTTCGAGAAAAGGGAGGAGTCTTGGGCCGACTCTCCATAGTCGGCCTCTCTGGAAGTCGCCAGCTTGGAGTCGGCTTATCTGGGAGTCGCCGTCTGGGACTCGACATATTTTGGAGTCGCTACTGGGACTCGGCCTGAGGGGCGCGGCCTGCCCCGATGTCTTGAAATGTCCTGGGCCTCGGGTTTGCCTACCCGTGGCCCATTACTCCGACAGTAGTCCCCGAAGCTGGTGAAGCCCTGCGGTCGCTGCATTGTGGGGGCTTCAACATCTTCAATCTTTTAAAAGTGCAGACTCGGGGACTCGGCTGCCGTCTTCCCTTGGGCCGACTGTCGACAGTCGGAGTCTTCAGTGAAGAGCCTCGGTTCGGAAGTCGCGGCGGGAAGCCAGGCGGCGTGCCTCATACGCTTCCCGCAGCCATCAGGGCGGTCCTATCGCGTGGCGCCACGTGGGGAGAACAGTCTGCCTGCCCACGCACGTGACGGGATGGGCCGTCAGGCGGGGCTCGCCACTACCGCGCCTCGGCATACGAACGGATGCGTTGCGGCCGAGGACGGTTGGTTTTCCCACGTCATTACTGCAAGCAGTAACTTCGTGGGCAAATCATGGCGCGGCGTGGGGCTTCGTGCGCAGTTAATCCCACGCCCGCCCCCTCGGCTTGTCAGCCCGCAGGGCTATAAGTAGGCGGGGGGAAGCGGAGCGGCACAGCTTGCGCGCCCTTCTTCCCTGCTCCCCCGCCTCATCTTGCTTTCTCTCCCTCCTTCCTCCGTCGTTGAGCAAGAGCACGCCATACCGCGGCGATGAGCTCTTCCTCCGCCGCGGCCCCTGCCGTGCGCTCCGGCGTATGGGACGGATCGGAGGTAGAGGAAGAACACATTGAGTTCCTCCGCCGGACCCGTCGTCTCCCCAGCGCGGACCTCGTGCGTGCCCGCGCCGCGCCGGAGGGGGAAATCCGGCTGGCGCTGGAAGAGGGCGAGCGGGTCATCTTCCGCTTGCACCTTATGCGCGGCCTGGGGCTGCCGGCGAGTGGCTTCTTCCGCTTGTTCCTGGAGTTCCACAGTCTTCAGCCGCACCACCTCACTCCGAATACGGTGGTGTTGCTCTCTGCCTTCGCCACTCTGTGTGAAGGTTTCCTCGGTGTTCTCCCCGCCATCGAGCTGTGGGGAGAATTCTTCTCTTCCTAGCTCGGCACGCACATCGCTGGCGTGCCGGCTCAGTGCGGCGTCTTCATCGCGATGCGGCGCTCGACGGCCGACAACCCCTTCCCTCCCATCACGCTGATCAAGTCGGTGAAGATGTGGCAGCGCTCGTACTTCTATGTGAAGAACCTCGCCTCCGACGGCGACTGGGTCAACTTGCCGCCTTACAACGCCGCTCCCCTGACTGGGCGGCTCCCCAGCTGGTCCCACCGAGTCAAGACGCTGACTCTTGCCGGAGCCGCCGCCGTAGCGCGACTCCGAGTCTTGACGCAGTCGGAGGGACTCGTCGGGGCCGACTTGCTGGCCGCCTTTGTGGCGCGCCGAGTTATTCCGCTCCAAGGCCGGCCTCACCTGATCTGTCAGATGAGCGGCCTCCGAGACCCAAGTCGGATGAGCACCAAGGAGATGCCCCGCAAGGAGGTGGCGAACATGGTGAATTACATCGCGCACTGTGAGTACGAGGAGGACTGGCAGTTCGGCAAGGAGCCGTACTCGCGCGACAACCCTCCACCAGTGGTAAGTCGCGTCTCCCTGCTGTTTTGTCTTTTTCTGCAGCCGACTCCGGCTTCTGACTCTTGCTGGCTTCTTCTGAACTAGAATCCTCTTATGCAGCCTGCCGCCGGCGCCACGAGGCAGCCCCGCGAGTATGTTCCCGACCGCGTGGAGAGTGACGTCGACGACCCCGACTTGGGGGCGGCGGCGATGGAAGCCGATGCCGAAGGCGGGGGAGGAGGGGCAGAAGGCGACTTCAGGCCCTCGGCCACCTTCGCCGACTGGCCTAATGACGACGCCGAAGGCGAAGTCGCTCCGCGCCACCAGCTGAGGATCGGCCTATCGGGCGCTGGCTCCTCCGCCGGCCAAGGCAGCGCGAAGAGGCGTCACGCCGGGCCGAGTTCGCCCGGCGGCAAATTGAAGAAGTTCAAGGGGGTGGCCGCTACGACCAGACGAGAGGAGGCGGCCGCGAAGGCCAACCGCTTCCGAAGGGAAGTGAGAAAGCCGCCGCTAGTATCCGCGTAAGTCTTCACGCTCTTTTATTTTCTTCGTTGAATCTTGTCCGAGTCTTCGTTTATATACTCCCTCCATTCTTTCTTCAGGGCCCCTCTTTCCCTTGAGAGAGTCGCCGTCCCCTCCGTCATGGGGTCGGCAGAGACGTCCGCCAATACTCGGCAGCCCGACCCTGCCGCCAACCTCCGGGAGGCAACGGAGCGGAATGCGCGGGAGAAGTGCGAGGAGGAGGAGGCCGCCCGTTTGGAGAAGGCGGAGGCCGACAGGGCAGCCACCTCCGCCCAGAAAAAGCTGGATGATGCCGAAGCCGCCCTTGCGGCGAGACGGCGCGCCGAGGATGCCGCGCGTCACCAATCGGCGATGCTCGTCCCCCCACTATCATCTGCACCGCCGCCTCCGGAGTTCACGGGGCAGACCGGGGGAGCCGGCACCGAGAACCCCGTCGCGGAGAAGGAGAGCAGCGAGGCCTCCATGTCGGACGCTCTCGTGCCGCCGCCGCCGCCTCCACCGCCGTCTGGGAGACCGCACGACAAACAGCCGGTGGATCCGTCTGAGCCGCCGGCCATGGACGAGGCCGAAGCGCGGCTGCTTCTCCAAGTCGCCTCGCTGGTGCGTCGCCGTCTTGAGAGGGCAACCTCGCCGCCGCGACCTCGGGAGATCGGTGCTGCCAGCTCGGCAGCTCTAGACGCCGAGGGCACAAGCGCCGCGCCCACCGGGTGGGTGCATGGAGGCGACATTGGGCCGCTAAATCAATTGCTCCTGGAAGTCCAGGCGAAGTTGCGGGCCAAAGGCGACGCCCTTCAGGCCTGCACCAGAGCGCACCTGGCCGCGCGAACGGCCGTCCGAGTAAGTTTCTTCTCCTTCTTGATTCTTGTTTTTCTCTATGGGGGCCCGCCAGCGCACCCATTGGGTGTAGTCCCTGAGTTCCGGGCCGGCTGCTGAGCAGGCGGTTCGGAACTCCCTCTGGCGAGTTCCAAACACTAACTTCGTCTTCAATGACTTATCGCAGGAGTATCACAACCTCCGTGCCACTGCCTTCAACCGCAATGTTGAGGAGTTGAGCAAGCGGGCTGCCAACTTGTCGGAAAGCCGGAGTGAGTTCTTCTTCTCCGCGGGGGCGCGCTGGCGCACCCACGGGCTGTAGTCCCCGAGATTCGGGCCGACTGCTGAGCAGTCGGGCCGGATCTTCCCGGCGATCTTCTTTGCTAACAACTGATTTGTTTCCTCTTTCGTTTTTCAGGAGCCAACGCCGCTCTTCAGGAGCAGCTGGGCGAGGCCAATACCGCCCGTCGTGCCAAGGAGGAGGAGTGTGGCAGGCTCGCCACGGAGCGCGACCTGCTGGCGGCGCAGCTGGCCGAGCAGAAGGAGATGCTCAAGAAGGCGCAGGACGAGGCCGAGAAGAAGGAAGCCGCTCTCCTGGCCGAGTTCGAGAGCGAGCGCTCCTCCTGGACTGACAGGGAGGCGATGCTGACCTCCGGCTTCCATGAGATCGAGGATATTGTGGATGGTATGTTTCTTTCGCTTCTTCGCGCTTCCGACTATGTGTCAGGCCGACTTCTGATTTTTCGACTTTCTTCTTTTTTGTCTTGGCAGACTTCTTCCCTGGTCACTCGCAAGCGGTCCCTCTGGCCATCGAGGCTGCTCGTGAGGCGCGAAGGGCGAATGGTGAGGAGATCGCCGCCAATGCCCCCTGAACCGTTGATGAACAACTCCTGAGCATTGAAGCCCATCTTCGTTCGACCCACCGGCAGATGCGCCGGCTTCAGCGTGCCGGCGCCCAGGCGGTTGCCGCTTTGTGGCCGGATATGCCGGCTCTGCGCACCGTCAGTCGGACCGCCAACTGGCTGGAAGTCGCTGCCGGCCGTCTTGAGGCCTGGAAGGGCTCCTCGGCCCGGGCCGGAGCGCGCTGGGCCTTGGAGTTCGTCAAGGCGTGGTATCCAGGGCTGGACCTGGACCGCCTGGCCGCGTTCCGATCAGAAGCCCAGGCCGAGCTGGAGACCGTGGAGGGCGCCCTTATCGAGCGTGCGGCGGCCATCGCCGAGTACACGGACACCAGCGTCTTCGTGCCCGAGCGGGCTGAAGGCGGCGAGGAAGTGCCGGCAGAGTGGTTCGGGATGAACCCGGAGTATGGCGAGGATTCGGCGGAGGTGATCGACTCCAGCACTGAGGAGGAGGACGAGGCGGAGGCCGAAGGCGAGGCGTAGGTGCCAGAAGACGGATCAGGCGGCCAGCCTCAGCTCGACCGCGCCTCCAGCAACGAGCCGCGTCAAGAGAAAACAACTGCCGCCGGAGGCGATCAAACCGAGACCGCCCAGCCGACTGCCCCGGCGCCTGACACCGCCGTCTCCTCCGATCCTCCAATCCCATCTCCTCCGATCCTCCAATCCCAGATGCCGCCTCCTAGGCTGCCTTTTTCGCCACTGTTTGTCTGTCTTAGTAATCTTTTGAAAACTTTGTTAGATTCGAACAATTCCACCCGCGGGGTGTATCTTGAACTTCTATTCGAAGATTCGGCCAAGGGCCTATGTAAATATTAATCTGCTTTCCGTCTTTCCTTGCTTATTGCTCTTTAGGCTTTTTCCCTTTGCTGCCTTCCTTTAGTCGCTGCCTTGTCAGTCGAGCAGCCGCTCTGTGGACTGTCGCTGGGTCAAGTGCTTGGCTACTTCGGGAAGGCAAGGACTTGGCCGTTTAGAGTTTCTTTAGCAAGTCGGATAGAAAGCGACATGCCGACTACCCAAGAGTCGGTCGTCCTTAATAGAGGCTAATAAAGACGGCGAGCCGGCTACTCATGAGTCGGCCTTCCGCTTCAGAAATGCTGGAGGCCGTCTTATGCTATGTTCGTGCTTTAGGTCCTTAGCCATTTTTCGTGTGGGTGCCCGTTCTTCCTCACTCTTGCCTGCCTCACAGTCGCTCTGCGAGCTGCGGCTCTTCCAGGAGGCAGATTGGGCACAGCACACTACTTGTCTGACTGCGGGAAGCTTCTCATAGCGCAAGGCGGCGAGTCCCGGGCCGACTAGTCAGGCCCGGTGCCAAGCGGCTTGTAATGAAAGTAATGTACTCGGAGGCATAATTCTTATCGTACAGATAACTAAAAGGGCAGTCCCCGAGCTCGTCTCGGGGGGCCCAAAGTCTTAGTACTTTAATACAAAGGGGTAGTGTGATACATACTGCATCAACTTTAAAATCTTCGAAGAAGATTTGCATTCCACGGGCGCTCTGTCTCTTTGCCGGAATCGTCCCTCTTGCGCGCTCGGGGCTTCTGGGCGTCGATCAAATAGTAGGCGTCATTCCCTAGCACCTTGCTGATGATGAAGGGGCCTTCCCAAGGTGCCGACAGCTTGTGCTGGCCGGCTGTTTGTTGGATCAGCCGGAGCACAAGGTCGCCTTCTTGAAAGGATCTTGGCCTGACCTTCCTGTTGTAGTATCGACGCAGACTCTGCTGGTAGATGCTGGACCGGCTGAGTGCCAACAGCCGGCCCTCTTCCAGTAGATCGACGCCGTCTTGACGTGCTTCTTCTGCTTCTTCCTCGGTGTACATGGTGACTCGCGGGGAGTCGAACTCTATGTCCGTTGGGATGACGGCTTCGGCGCCATAGACGAGGAAGAATGGTGTGAAGCCGGTTGACTTGTTTGGAGTCGTGCGCAGACTCCAGAGGATGGTTGGCAGCTCCTCAAGCCAACAGCCGGCAGATCGCTCCAGCGGTACGACGAGTCGAGATGCCGGATAAGATGAGGCCGTTTGCTCGCTCCACCTAGCCGTTTGACTGCGGATGGGCAACGGACGCTAAGTCCAGTCGGATGCCCTGTGTCGCGCAGAAACGGGCCAAGGCGCCTTTGGCAAAATTCATGCCATTGTCGGTGATGATGCTGTGTGGGATGCCGTACCGAGTTGTGATGTCAGCGATGAAGGTCACTGCAGTCGGACCATTCAATTTCTTGATGGGTTTCACCTCCACCCACTTGGTGAACTTGTCCACTACGACAAGTAGGTGAGTCAAGCCACCTCGTTCCGTCTTGAATGGTCCCACCATGTCCAGGCCCCAGACTGCAAAGGGCCAGGCGATGGGGATAGTCTTGAGTGCGGAAGCCGGCTGAAGTGGCTTGGAACGAAAAATCTAGCACCCCTTGCACTTTTGGACTAACTCTTTGGCCTCTTCCAGAGCGGTTGGCCAGAAAAAACCGTGCCGGAAGGCTTTGGCGACGAGTGCCCTTGAGGCCGCGTGGTGACCGCACTCGCCTTCGTGGATGTCTCTGAGGATTGCCTGACCTTGTTCTGCTTCGACGCAGCGTTGGAAGATGCCGGTAACGCTGCGCCTGACCAGCTCTCTGTTGACTATGGTGTAGGCTGCTGCTCGGCGTTGCACTTGCCGAGTCAAGATTTCGTCAGTTGGCAGCTCTCTGTTTACTAAGAATCTGAGGATGGGCTAGGCCCATGAAGGTGCTGCTATTTCTTCAATTGCCACTAGTGCGACTTGGATAAGGGTGGCTGGGCTGGGAGGCGGCGGGTTGGAGTCCGCAGCCGCTGGCTGATTTGACAAAGTCCCGGGGCCGACTGGAGCAGTCCCCGGGCCGGGCTCTGGAGTCTTCGATCTTGCTACCGCAGTCCCCAGGCCGGGTTCTAAAGTCCCTGAGCCGGCTTCGACTGTATGTTTCTTGGAGTCGGATCTGTCCTCCTCAGGCGGAGCCGGCACATAGATTGAATCTGATTCTGGTGACGGCTTGATAGAAGGCTTGAGGAGGTGCCGGAGGGCGACACCAGATGGTATTGCCTGGCAGGTGGAGCTGATTCCTGCCAAGGCGTTTGCTTGGTCATTGTCGTTCCTTGGCACGTGGAGGAACTCGCACCCCTCGAAGTATCCGCTGAGCTGTTGGACGAGGAAACGGTAGCTCGCCATATTTGCGTCCTTGGCGTCCCAATCGCCAGATGATTGCTGGACCACCAAGTCAGAGTCGCCATAACACAGGATCCGGCGAATGCCGAGTTCTTTGGCAAGCCGGAGCGCGTGGATGAGCGCCTCGTACTCGGCCACGTTGTTGGAGGCGGCGAAGTGGATCTGTAGCGCATATCTGAGCTTGTCGCCCTTGGGGGAAGTGAGGACGACGCCGGCTCCCAGGACGGTGCGCATCTTGGAGCCGTCGAAGTGCATCCGCCAATGGGTGGAGTCGGGCGCTGGCGGCAGATACTGGGTCTCGGCCCAGTCGACGAGGAAGTCGGCCAGTGCTTGTGACTTGATGGCGGTGCGGGGCTCGTAGTAGATGGTGTAGGGAGCCAGGTCGATGGCCCATTTGGCCACCTGGCCAGAAGCATCTGGCTTCCAATGATCTCGGCCAGTGGAGCTGTGCAGACCACGGTGATTGGATGCTCCTGGAAGTAAGGCTTCAGTTTCTTGGCGGCAAAATGCACGTCGTAGCACATCTTCTGGTAATGGGGGTAGTTCTGTTTGGAGGTCGACAGCACCTCGCTCAAGTAATATACCGGTCTCTGGACGGGTAGCGCCTTGCCTTCCTCCTTGCGCTCGACTACAATGACCTTGCTGACTACTCGGCTGGTGGGAGCAATGTATAGGAGCATGGGCTCTTTGGGAGTCAGAGCCGCCAGCACAGCGGGAGTAGTCAACATCTTCTTTAGTTGGAGAAAAGCCTCGTCCGCCTTGGGAGTCCACTCAAAGAAGGTCGTCTTCTTCATGAGCTGATACAAGGGAAGAGCCTTCTCGCCCAGTCGACTGATGAATCGACTGATGGATGCCAAACAGCCGGTGAACTTCTGCACATCTAACAGTCGTCTGGGTGCCTCCATCCTTTCGATGGCCTTGATCTTTACAGGATTGCACTCTATGCCGCGTTTGGAGACCAAGAAACCGAGGAGCTGGCCGGCTGGTACTCCAAAAACGCACTTCTCCGGGTTGAGCTTGATCTGGAATCGGCATAGATTCTCAAATGTTTCCTTGAGGTCCTCCAGCAAGGTTCCACGCTTCTCTGTCTTCACCACCACGTCATCCACATAGACGTGGGCATTTTTGCCGAGTTGGTTCAGGAGGCACTTCTGCATGCAACGCTGAAAGGTGGCGCCGGCGTTTCTTAAGCCGAACGTCATGGTCAGGTAGCAGAAGGCTCCAAACGGCATGATGAAGGCGGTCTTCAGTCTGTCAGCCGGGTTCAGCTTGATCTGATGATATCCTGAATATGCATCTAGGAAACTCAACAGCTCGCATCCGGCTGTGGAGTCTATCACCTGATTAATTCTTGGCAGAGCAAATGGGTCCTTGGGGCAGGCTTTGTTGAGGCTTGTGTAATCAATGCACATCCGCCACTGCTTGTTCTTCTTCAGCACCAGTACTGGGTTTGCCAGCCACTCTGGAAAAAATACTTCCATGATGAAGCCGGCTGCAAGGAGCCGGGCTATTTCTTCTCCAACAACTCTTCTTTTTTCTTCTGACAGGCGGCACAAGGGCTGCCTGACGGGCTTCATATCAGATCGGACGTGTAATTTGTGCTCGGCGAATTCCGTCGGGACACCAGGCATGTCCTTGGGGGACCATGCGAAGATGTCGCGATTCTCACAGAGGAAATCGACGAGCTCGCCTTCCTATTTGCTGTCAAGGCCTGTGCCCATGACAGCGTACCTCTCCAGGTGCTCCGGGTCCAACGGTATCTTCTTTGTTTCTCTAGCCGGCTTGAATGATCCTTCTACTTCCAACTCCTTGGGGTCGGGCGATAACTCGGGCTGCTTGCCGGCCATCGCCACGACCCGATCAAGGAGCCGTTTCTCAGCTGCGATCACCAAGGACTCGGCCAGCCGACTGCTTTCGGCAGCGCAAGCGGACGACTTCCTGTAGTCGCCGGATATGGTTAGGATTTCCTTGGAACTCGGCATCTTCATCTTGAGGTAGGCGTAGTGGGGGACCGCCATGAACTTGGCCAAGGCGGGTCGGTCAAGCAGTGCATGATATGGGCTCTCAAGGTCCACCACCTCAAACCAAATTGGCTCTCGGCGGAAATGATCTTTGTCTCCGAAGAGGACATCTATCAGGATCTTGCCGATTGGTGAGCAGGAAAGGCCAGGGACGATTCCGTGGAACACAGTCCGGCTGCTCTGAAGCTGTCTTCGTTTGATTCCTAATTTCTCCATTGTATCCTTGTACAGGATGTTGATACTGCTGCCTCCGTCTATCAGTACTCGCGAGAAGTGAGCGGCCCGCCTATCCATGGCGAGTGTGGCGCCTAAGACCAAGGCGTAGGAGCCTGGACTCGGCATCACTTCTGGGTGATTAGCTCTGCTCCAACTGATAGGCTTCTCGGACCAATGCATAAATTCTGGAGTGCTTGATGCAACCGCATTCACTTCTTGCTACTGTTGGCGCCTGCTGCGCCGGTCATCCGCTACACTGGTGAACACCACATAGGCTCCGTGCTCCTCTAGGAACTCGTCTTGCATCGTGCCGACTGGCCTGACGGCCGGCTGCTAGGGCGGTGGTGGAAGAGGCGGCCTAGCAGGAGCAGGAGGGAGCAAGCCGTCCCCCTTGGTGATTCTGGTCAGCCAGTGGCATTTCCTGGTGGTGTGGTTTGACGGCTTCGCGCCGCTGTGAAACTTGCAGGGACCATCTAGAGTCTGCTCGTAGGAGAAAGCCGGCAGCCAGTTGGACTTGCCGCCCTTCTGCTGCTTCGCCGGAGGCGGTCCCTCTAGCTGCTGGTCCTCTGTCGTTGCCACTTGCCGACTGCTGGAAGTCGGCTGCGGAGCTTTGCGCTTCTGGTCATTCTGTTGTTGCCGCCGACTGGTGTCTCCAGCCGGAGTTCTTGGAGCTTGAGGGGCGAATTTGCCAGTTGTGCTGACCCGAATCTCCGCCTTCATGGAGGAGTCGGCCGTGGCGTACTTGTCCGCTGTGATCAGCAGCTCATCGAGGGTCTCCAGCTCGTCGCAGAGGAGCTTGTGCTTGAGGAGGGTGCCTTCTCTGCACCCGGCAGTAAAGTACTCGATGGCCTGCACCTCGTGCACGCCCTCGCAGGAGTTCCGGAGTTTGCCCCATCGCGTGAGGTAGTCGCGAGTAGACTCGTCAGGGCCTTGCACGCACAAGGAGAGCTGGCGTGGCTTGGGAGGTCGCTTGTACGTGCTCGTGAAGTTGCGGACGAAAGCCTCGGTGAAGTCGACCCAGCTATTGATGCTGCGAGGCTTCAGACTGTTTAACCACGTCCGGGCCGAGCCCTGGAGCATGAGTGGGACGTATCTTACGGCAACACGCTTGTTGCCTTTCGCTATGTTGACGGCTGTGGAGTAGTCGATCAGCCAATCTTCCGGCTTCACGGTGCCGGTATATTTGGGCGTGTCTCGGGGGAGCATGAACCCTTTGGGAAAGGGCTCGAGCCGGATGCGGGGTCCAAAGCTGGGGGACCCAACTCGTCTTCTTCTTCCAGCGCCAGGGATCGGTGGAGTCGGTCGATCCGGTGGCGGGCGTCGTTCTCTCCGACTCCCTCTCGGCGGCAAAGGCGGTCGCCGAGAGTTGGATGTTCTACGGGCGGTGGGGAGACTTGTCTTTCTCTGCGAGGAGGGGGAGGTAAGTAGTCGTCCCGCCGTTCCACCGCTCTAGGGCGGCCGTCTTGGTCGCGCTCGATGGTGATGTGAGTCCGACTGCGGCTGGCAGCCGGCTCCTTGTCCTTCTTCCCACGGGCCCCGCCAGTCGGTGTTCGAGACGTCGCACCTTGGTCTTGGCGAGGCGGTGGGTCGTCGTTTTGGCGCTGCGGCGCCTCGGTGCAGCAGCCGGCATTATTCTGCACGGCAGCCGCGTCGAGGAGCTGCTGAACTCGCTCCGTTATTATGCGGCGCTCTTCGCCTTCGAAGTTGTCGAGCTCGTCTGCCGCCGCCTGGGCGGCACGGATATTCTCTGCAGGCGTGGCATACACAGGGCGATCAGCCCCGAAGAGGTTGGCGATTGCCGTGCCGCGCTGTCGGACCGCGCCTGAGCGGCTGGGCCCGGTTGGAGCCGGCGAGCCGCCTACGGCGCGATCCATCTCTCGTTGGTAAGCTTCTGACAAGCGCCTCATGCTTGCCAGCTTCTTCGCGCCCTCGATGAGCTAAAGGCGGAGCGCCTCCAGCGTCCCGGCGTCGGCGTCTTCCAGAACCGGTGCTGCAAGGTCTCGCAGGGCCGCGTCAAACGGGTCGTGTGCTCCTTCTCCGGAGCGCTCGCCGTGCTCGAGGATGAGGACCTCAGTGACGGTGCTTCCACCGCTCCCCGCGTACGAGAGCGGCTCGTCGTAGACCACCACATTGGTGGGGAATGCGTCGAGCGACACGGTGTCGGAGTCGACCAGCATCGGGTCGGTGGATCCTATGGAATCCAGGTCCGTGGCAGGCTCGCCGGCGACGTGGAGTTGGTCGAGGAGGCCCGCAAGGAGGCTCTCGGGGCCACTCGTGCCTGCGTCGGGCGCAGGCTCATTGGGGAGGCAAACCTCGCCGACAAGATCGGCGAGGCAGCTGGCTGCACAGGCGATCTCAGCGCCGCGTAGCGCGTCGGCACAGACGTCGTCCGGCGTGCCAGGTTGGCTGTGCTCGCCGGGCAGGAACAGGGTTCCCGTCCAGAGCAGATCTCCGGACGACGGTGCACCTTGCCCCATGGTGGGCGCCAAATGTCGGGGGTTGGATACGACATATGCCAAAGGATGGCTTATCATGGTGGGAGCGAGTAGAACGTCGCCGGTGCCTGGAAGCGGGATGAGGCAAAGACATGCACGCCGGCGGAACTTACCCAGCTTCAGGGCTCTCCTAGGAGATAACACCCCTACTGCTGCTCTGCGGGGTCTCCGCATGATCACTAAAGCAAAGTGACTACAATGGTGCTCCTGGAGCTGTTTCGGGAGGTAGGAGAGGGCAAGGCTAGCTCTCTCCTCCCTGGGCTATCTGGTCTATCTCTCTCTCTAGGTTCGAACCCTTTGCATGGGTGCCCCGGGGGGTTTATATAGGCCTACCCCCGGGGGTACAATAGTAATCCGGCTGGGCGCGGGTCCCAGCCGTCTGTCTCTCAGGCCGCCGTCCTTCCCGCCGTCTTCTGGGGCCCGCCGACTGGCGGGTCCCACGGACAGGCTTGACACTGTAGCGGCGCTCTTGATGACGCAGGCTCGGTCATCAGGTCATGGCAACAGTGCCGCCGTCTATCGGGTGATCACTGTCGCCATTCCCCATCTTATCTGATTAATGGCTCGTGGGGCCTGGGAGGAGTCGGCCGACTCCAGGGAGGCCGACTCCCACAGGTCCGTCTTCGGGTTGTCCAGGCCGCCTTCGACCCACCCACTGACAGGCGACCCTGCGGCCTTTGGGTCGTACAGGCTGGCGTTGTGGGCACAGTGTACTGCGTACTGTGGCTGAGGTCAAGGCAGGCATGGCAACAGTGCCGCATCTCGCTGGAGATCTTCCCGCGATACGGCTCACTGTAGCCATGCCGGCCCTTCGTAAGCAGGGGGGACACGGCCATGCCGTGACCGTACCCCGCGTCGTACTTCGGGATAAGGGAGGAGTCTTGGGCCGACTCTCCATAGTCGGCCTCTCTGGAAGTCGCCAGCTTGGAGTCGGCTTATCTGGGAGTCGCCGTCTGGGACTCGGCATATTTTGGAGTCGCTACTGGGACTCGGCCTGAGGGGCGCGGCCTGCCCCGATGTCTTGAAATGTCCTGGGCCTCGGGTTTGCCTACCCGTGGCCCATTACTCTGACAGTTACTCACCTTCCTTGTCCTCGAGCCACGTCTTGGCATGGCCGAGCTCGTTCTCGAACCGCTCGAGGCTTTCCTTCAAAATATTGACATCCGCAGTCAGTGCGGCAGAGGTCAGCAGCACAACCTGCAATCCCATATTGACATATTTTTTATGACTCCTGCATATATCTTTTTAAGATCCTCAGTCCGGCTTTTCTTTTCGAACACCGAACCAAGCATCAGGGGCTACTGTCTATGCGGTACTATTTTACATATATCAAAATTCTTACCTCAAAGCCTGTTAGAAGGCTGCTGCAGGCTTCGGTCAGCCCGCTCTTGGCGAGCTGAACCTTCTGAATCCCCGCACTCATAACAGTGCGGTGTTCCTCTTCGATGGAGGCGCCATTGAGCGCCTCCAGCAAGCTATCCGGCGCCTCCGGTTGGACGGAGGCTGCCGGCGTCACAGTCTTGCCCTTCTTATGAAGGGGCCGCCCGACGGACTCCGGAGCCACTATGGGTTCCGGGGCCGAGTCCGGCGCAAAGTCCGGGAGGTTATCTTGCGACACCTCCGGGCCTCCTCCTCCTGGTGGGTCCCCTCCCGGGATCCCACCTCGGCATCATCCGCATCACGGGGGGTGGAGGCGGTCGGAAGAGAATCCATATCTGACGCACCTAAGGACCCGCTCGACGAAGCGGGAAGATCATCCTTGGGCGGACTGCAGGGTTGTATGCGGTATTAGAAAGACATTGTGTGGCAAAAAATAAAAATCATGAAGTTATTCGGGAGTCCGGATACTTACGATCTCGCCAGGGGCTTGGCCCTTGGAGGCCAGTCCTCATCGTCGTCACTGGCGTTGGCAGAGCAGTCCGGGGAAAGAGTTTTTCCCTTCTTGGACCCTTCGGCCTCCCTCGTTGGGGAGGCCTTTCTTTTCTTCCCTCCCCCCGCTGGGGGAGAGGCTTTCTTCTTCTCCTCCTCGCCTTTGTGAGAGGAGTCGGCCTCGGAGTCATCATCCGATAACACCTGAAAACGGGAACTCTTCCGAGTCCCCGTGGCCTTCTTCTTGGCCTTCTTCTCTGGCACCACGTGGGGTGCCGGAGCTAGCAGCCCCGTTAAGCGGGCGTCCGCTGGGTCCTCTGGCAATGGGACCGGACAGATAGTCTGTTCGGCCTTCGTCAGCCAGTCCTGTCAAAGGAAAGGGAGTTTAGATCCCACATAGAGTCAAACTATGGAAAACAAACGTCCCGTAAAGGACAAAATCACTTACCTCGTCAGCCGGACGCTGCGAGCTGAATCCGCGATCTTCGGTAGCGGATGCGGGAGCCTCGGCGCCCTTGAACAGCACCTTCCAGACATCTTCGTATGTAGTGTCGAAGAGCCCGCTCAAAGTCTAGTGCTGCGCCGGATCGAACTCCCACATGTTGAAGCCCCGTCGTTGGCATTGGAGAATCTGGTGAATGAGCATGACCTGGACTACGTTGACAAGCTTGAGCTTCTTGTCCACTAGCTTTTGGATACATGCTTGGAGTCCGGTCAGCTCCTCGAATCACCCCAAGTCCGGCCGCTCTCTTTCTAGGAGGTGAGCCGTGTGGGGATGCCAGATCTGAATTCGAGGGCCGCTGCCCATTCAGGGTCACGTGGCTCGGTGATGTTGAACCACCCCGATTGCCACCCCTTGATGGTTTCCACGAAAGTGCCCTCAAGCCAAGTGACGTGGGACATCCTGCCCACCATGGCGCCTCCGCACTCCGCTTGGCTGCCCTTCACAACCTTCGGCTTGACACTGAAGGTCTTGAGCCACAAGCCGAAGTGGGGCTGGATGCAGAGGAAGGCCTCACACACGACGATAAACGCCGAGATGTTGAGGATGAAATTCGGGGCCAGATCATGGAAATCCAGGCCGTAGTAGAACATGAGCCCTCGGATAAATGGATGGACTGGGAAGCCCAGTCCGCGGAGGAAATAGGGAAGAAATACTACCCTCTCATGGGGCCTGGGGGTGGGGATGAGCTCTCCCTCGTCGGGGAGCCGGTGCGTGATGTTACTGGACAAATATCCGGCACTGCACAACTTCTGGATCTGCCCCTTCGTGACGGAGGAGGCCATCCACTTGCCTCCCGCTCCGGACATAGTTGGAGGAGGTTGAGGTGAGATGTGCGGACTTGGGTGCTGGAGATCGAGTTCGCGGAGATGGATAAGCCAAGGAGGAAGAAGGCGCAGGTAAAAGGGTTGGATCTTTATCCCCTTATATGGGTGGACACAAACATGCGTCCCCACCGGCCTGATAAAACTAGCTTATCCCCCAAGCGCCGCAATCAATGGCGCGTTTGGGTTACCCACGTCCGTATTGATGGGAATCCCGGAATAAGGGGAACACGATCTCTGCTTCGACAAGACGTGCCAAGGAAACCGCTTCGCTAAACGCGCTGAGGTGGTACAATAAAAACAATTCGAGTAAAGGCTTGGTAGTGGTGTGACGTCACGCCACGAAATATGTCAGCAGATTGAACTTGTGTAAATATTATTCTCTCTACGGTGGTATGTGGAAATT
Organism: Triticum dicoccoides; assembly: GCF_002162155.2. NCBI lineage: Eukaryota > Viridiplantae > Streptophyta > Magnoliopsida > Poales > Poaceae > Triticum > Triticum dicoccoides. Next base: position 654,927,743 of record NC_041391.1, on the reverse strand, counting down.
ATTTTGCAGAGCCGGACACTATCCTGGTGTTCACAATCTTCTATAAATTATTCGGAGGAGGAACCCGCCTTGTAATGCCGAAGACAATATGCGCGCCGGACTCGTCGTCATTGAAGCCTGGTTCAGGGGCTACTGAGGGATCCTGGACTAGGGGGTGTCCGGATAGCCGAACTATCATCATCGGCCGGACTCCAAGACTATGAAGATACAAGATTGAAGACTTCGTCCCGTGTCCGGATGGGACTTTCCTTGGCGTGGAAGGCAAGCTTGGCGATACGGATATGTAGATCTCCTACCATTGTAACCGACTCTGTGTAACCCTAGCCCTCTCCGGTGTCTATATAAACCGGATGGCTTTAGTCCGTAGGACGAACAACAATCATACCATAGGCTAGCTTCTAGGGTTTAGCCTCCTTGATCTCGTGGTAGATCTACTCTTGTAACACACATCATCAATATTAATCAAGCAGGACGTAGGGTTTTACCTCCATCAAGAGGGCCCGAACCTGGGTAAAACATTGTGTCCCTTGTCTCCTGTTACCATCCGCCTAGATGCACAGTTCGGGACCCCCTACCCGAGATCCGCCGGTTTTGACACCGACAGTAATCAATTCAATCTTTGGTAATCAGATTACTCTTTTCTTAGGCAATGCAATAAATTCCCGGATGGCGATCGATTTGTTCTTGGTAAGCATGGTAATACAATAAATTCATGGGGAGGCATAAATCACGGGAAATCACGGTAGGTAATCAAGCAAGGACCCCGCACGCTGCCTTCCTCTTGTGGTCTATCCATGACTCCTCCCCACCTTCTATTCCTCCTCTCCCGTGGTGCGTCGCCGCCCCGTTTACTGTCTCCCCGGACAGGCACCGCACCCCATCCCATCCCCTCTCCTATCTCTCCTACAAATCATGATGGGGTGGTTGTCAGGGGCCCGATCTGAAGAACCGCAGGGCTACGCCGTCCTACGACGATGGTCAGAGATTCCGACGGAGGCGTGCAAGGGCATGCTAGCCGTCGCCTGAAAGGGGAAGCGGAAGTTAACCAGAAACTTCAACGGTAGTGCAGCTTTTATCACCCAATGGCCTCATCTACCTGGTCACTAACTCTTCCCCTCCGACCATAGACGCCGACAGGGGCAGAGATATGTCAATGCCGTTGTGTGGTTCACTCTGCTCCCTCACCACGGCAAGCTGATGGAGCAGGTGGAGGCGCCGCCTCCGCACATCGTCGGACTATCGAGGAAGTTCCCCATGGACAGCGAATGGAGCTTCAAGTTCATCAGAAAGGAAGAGCTCGAGAAGTTCATCAGAAGTTGAAGGACATCGATGTCATCAGCACGTGGGCACGGAGAGACCAACCACAGGAGACGTGACGGAGACCGGAGGCGATGGGTTGGGTGTAGACTGAAGATCACGTGTCAGCTGTTGCGAGGACGACGACGAGGGCCTGTGCGAGCGCCACATCGCGTTGTGCTGGGTGGCGTTGGAGGATGGCAGTACTACACCCGAGCTGTCCTCCTTTATTCCACGGTAGGCTGTAACATGTCCGCTGATCTCATGGCAGCTTAGCCTCTATTCCTGTAGTCTTGCAGCTTTTGTTATATAGATTAAACTATATGTGCGTACTGTTAGTGTTACCCAACTAGCATGACACTATACTAAATTTGATATATGGTTTGTGCCTATATTTTTCTGAAATTTTAGCTGCAATTATGCTAGGTGGTTGGTTACTGCCGGCTAGAGGGCTCATATGAAACGATCTAGATCACATGTTGCAGTTTACTTGATCATGTTGTGTATACATGCATAAATCAAATGTTTGTTTCACTTTTGAGCTAGCTGTATCTGTTTTCTGTAGTTTCTTCTTTGTAATTTGTAAGAAAAAAGGTGTCCTAATAAATGAATGTTTTCATACATTTGCAGTGGTGTCGCTCTTCTTCCCCTAAGCTGACTTATTGGGCAAATAATTTTTTTTGCCCTTGTGTTATGTTCTATATATTACTAAACCTCTTTAGCCTTCTTGGTTTTTTAAGTATTTGCCTGCTAACAAGGATGAGCAAGGAAATTTATTCCTATGGTTACACTTGCACTTTTATTAGAGGGAAAGAGACTTAAGACCAGCACAATGTGAAATATAAAAACTGTACAGTGGGGTGAAAGGGAGATTTCGAGCTCGCTATACCATTGACAAAGGCCGTATACCTAGATCTTTACGACAAAGATAGTGGGTGAAGGAGGAAGAAGAATAACACTGATTTTAGCAATAGAAAAACCAACAATATCATCTGATGGTAGCAGTAAAAATGCAACAATGTCATCTGATGTGCATGAGGATCCTACATATATATGTTATCCACAATTAGTGTTGAGCCAACATAATATGTGTGTACCCGTGCAACGCACGGGCACTTACCTAGTGCTAAAAAAAATCGAATCTTGAGTATATCGCGACCAAAAAATCTCAGTTGATCACTGTGATCGCTGCACAGCACAGGCATCGCTCTGCTCACTGATTCGCGATGGCCAAGCACGCACGAGCATCTGCCCCGCCTCTACAGGTACGCGCGCCATGCGCCCGCCCAACCCGCGGCCAAGCCCAGAGGCCAGAGCGATGCGGCCTGCTGTCCCGTTGCTTCGGCAGATCTCAGTCGCAAGTTGCAACTGACCTCACCTCTCCGGCCACTTGTTGGCAAGTGCGATGGCCGCAAATGATGATGGCATGGCGCTGTTCCGGTACCAGCAACTGACAAAATGCACATGACATGGGCAGTACAGTTCGGCGGCGGCGAAAGCGATCTCGCAGGTAGCGCCGCATGAAGATCATCACCCGGGAGGCCGGGACCGGCCGTGTCATCACCTGGCAGTGGTGCCGGCAGTGGCAATAGGATGGAAATGGGATGAGGTGATGTGCAGAGCGGTAGCCCCGGCGGAGACGGAACCAGCCATTGCCGTTCTCGACCCAATGCCAATGCCCGTGGAGCCCATGCACATGCGTCCAACCCTGCGTGGCACCACCGACGACAGAGATGGATGGATGCTTGGAAGGGAATCCGACTATCCGAACGAGTGGTGCCCGACACGCAGGAAGGAGGTCCAGGGGATGAGGAGGAGCGCACAGCGACGTGTGATCGCAACGCCGACGGCCAGCTGCTGGCCTGACTCGATCATGTGACGGGACGTCTCCGCCCAGATATCGGACGCCGAGGTGACCGGTCGGGTCGACAGAAGTGGGGTAGAACGAGATGCATGGCCTCGCGCGATTGGCGCGGTGGCTCCCGCGAAAACACCATCGGCACATGCCGGCACATGCGTGCGTGCGTGCCCGCCCGCCATTGCTGGAACGTTCGTTCGCGCGGCCGCCACGTACGGGATGGCAACACCTGGCCACCGGCGTGGCGTCTCAGGGCAGGGGAGGGGCCTGATCTGATCTGAGGCTCGATCCAGGCTCGGCGTGGCGTGGCGTACGTGCAGTGTGGTGTGTCGGCCGATCGGGCAGCAGAAAGACGTCTCCTTTCTGATGAAGCGAAGCTCACGCGAGACCCATCGGCCGAATAGCCCCGAGGCTCGGAAGACTCGCCCGCCCAGCCCGTTGCGGATACGCCAAGCCGTACTCGGGCCGCACGCACATGAACAACTTTGCCTTTTTTTTTAGGGGTTCTTTGAACAACTTTGCCAAAGGCCAGGCATCTGCGTGGCGGCGAAACAACGGCCGCTGGCGAATTCCGGTCCGGAGATACGTACGTGCGTCTCCTCTCCCTCTCTCTCTCTTTTTTTGTCGTGCCGTGCGCGCGAGAGTGCGAGAGCGCAGAGCCAATTCGAGGAACGACCACACGCAGGGCCGAGCGGCGACAAGGATCGATCGGCTCCGGCTCCGGCTCCGGCTCCGATATTATCTACTATCTCGCCACGATCGAGGGCTGCCGTCCGGTAGCCTTCCTTGGCGTACGTGCCGCCCGCGCGCCATAGCCTTATCCTCCACAAAATGATTGGAACCTACTACCACCTGCTGTACGCAGGAGCGATCGATCGATCGATCGGGACGTACTGGGCGCGCAAGCGGACCAGTGTCTTTTCACAACACCAAAAGCAGTACCGAGTCGTAGGATTAAGCTGCAAGCGGAACCTGCTTGATACTAGGAAACATTATTTTTAGACGCCGATAAGTGTCACACGTGTGAGCGTTTCCTGTCCACACATTTTGTGTGGTGTATAAAAGGAACAACCCACACACCTACGTGTGGGCAAAACAACTAATGTTCACACACCTTTTTTTTTTCCCCGGTTCCTCTCACACGTATGCGTGTTGGCGAAGTAGATAACGCCCACACGCCCTGTATGTCAGGTCTCGTACCTCGTGGACTCGCACGCCACGCGTGACAGTCACCGCGCGCCTGCAGTTGCCATGGTCCAGACCCTCGTCCATGTTCGTTCAACTGCAGTTGCCATGTCGCTGAACTACGGTTGCTATGTCGGACAACTGCAATTGCCATGGTTGCTCAACTGCAGTTGCCATGTATGGTCTGATCTACTGTAGTTGCCATGATTTCAAAACTTTAGGAGTTGCCACATATTAACACTAGGCAGTTGAGAGAGTTGCCATATGCTCACAAGCATGCTAGGGCAGTTGCCATGTAAAAAGGAAGAGTTGACATCTGCTTATGTGCACGTTAGGGCGGTTGCCATGTATCATGCAAAAACACATGGCAACTCGGTAAAGAGAGAGTTGTCATCTGCTTACGTGCACACTAGGAAGTTGCTGTGTACCCTGCAAAACACATGGCAACTCGGGTAAAAAGATAGTTGCCACCTGCTTATAAAGCACACTAGGGCAGTTGCTATGTGTGCTGCAAAACATATGGCAACTAGCAGCTTGGGTGTGGGAGAGGAGACGGGCGTGTGAGCGAGATGGCAAATGCCCACACACTAGCCCTTATGCGTGCTTGAAAAGTGGCGTGTGGGCGAACTGCTGAACGCCCACACACCAGCCCCTCCCGTGTGGTGAAACGGCCGTGTGGGCGACCGGGTAAACGCCCACACACCAGGCCAGTCCTACGTGGCACTGGAAAGATGCCAAAATTCGTGCGCTCACGAACGGACGCGGATCCACGCGTGTGGGCGAGATGCAAACGCCCACACATGTGGGCGTTAACATTTCCGTTATTTTTTAGGGTACCACGAAACATTTTTAGACATGCGTACAAGTGCGTTTCTTGCCCTGAACAGTCGGGCAAGTCCGTAAACTGATCCAATTTATGAGTATTGTTGGGATGTAACTACTGAGTATAAACCGTCCAGGTGGGGCCAGGTTATACTCGTAACGAGTCATCTATATTGAAGCCCATGAAGACAAGGAATTTGGTGCTTTACTGAAGAGACTCGGAGGCCCAGGGCCCAAAGGCGGATTAGGGCCCGTAGACGTAAACCGCCATATACCATGTAACTTGTGTTATAAGATAGGAAAGGGTAGAAACCGAGTCGGCCGGGATTCTGTAGACCACCGGGCGCCGACCTGTGTATATAAAGGGACGACCCGGCTGCGGTTCAGGGACAAGAAACAACAACTCGAGAACTAGGCAAAGCGGATTCGCTCCCTGGTTATCGAGACCCCATCAATTCCACCACAACTGGATCATAGGCTTTTACCTTCACCGCAAGGGGCTGAACCAGTATAAACTCCCCGTGTCCTTTGTCCGGTTTAACCCCTTATAGCTAATCTTGTTGCGATGGCTCCATGACTAAGTCCTCACACTAGGACATCTGACGTGATAATTCCACGACAGTTGGCGCCCATCGTGAGGCTATCGCACAGTCGTTTCGAGTTCTTAGAGGGCAATTTCGAAGGACTCAAGGGATACGCGGTGGGCCGGATGACCAAGAGTCGTCGCAGCAAGCTTTACATCAACGACACAGGCTGGGGCCCCGACGCCGGCTCAATCGAGTACGAGTAACGGGTCCCTTTCGGAGGAATTCATGTCTTCATTGGCAAGACCGGCGAACCGGGCCCTGAGCCGGACACCTGCACCGACCTCATCGAGACGGCTCAGCATGCAAGCCCCGCCCGGGTTCAGCCCGCCATGAAGCATGTGTTCATAGGATTCATCAATAGAACGGAGTATGAACCGACATCCGACGGAGAGACGGTTGTTTATTCAGATGGCGAGTCATCCACCGGCGAGACCGAGTCATTGTACCAACTGCCAGATAGCCGGTTCGGGTGCTATTCCAATGGCGACAGTATTCCGGACCCCCTTGAACCGCCAAACCGGGCTGTGATCGTCATGGCCGGTATGCAGCCCTTGCAACACTCTTCAACTGCGACAGCAATAATTTCCGGATCGGCGGCCGGGAAAGGAGGCCCCGCGCGCCCGTCGGCTCAAATCTTGTCCGGTTTGTTGGACGCCTTGGCGACATTGTTGACCACAGAAGTTAATCCGGATAATTGAGATTAGCATAACGCGGAGGTGAGAAATTTGCGAGATCAGATAGCTCAAGCCAAGGAGGACATGGTTGCTGAGGAGACCAGGATGGCTGAGGAGCGGGCCGCTTTGGATGCTCAGTCCCAGCGGATTCATGCAGAATCTTACCGACTCATGTTGGATCAGAATGCTTCAAACGACGTGATGAGGAGGAGGCACCAATCTCGTCTACCGCCGGTTCATGAAGCAAGGAATCTCTTCAGCACACCAGGAGCAGGAACCAGTAAGCCGGCAGCGGTAAACCGGGTTGAATCACCTGGGACAGGAGCGCCGAATCAGCCACGAACGACAGACCCGCCTCGACAGAATCATGACCCGCCTCAGTATGTGCAGCACCACCGGGTCACTTCCCTACCCCGTTGGATAACATGATTGTTGCGGCGTCACGATTGGCAGCTATTCCAATGGATGGCGACTCTCCGGCGACGGTTGAGACACGGCGGGCCAGGGATCTCCTTCAAACAGCAATGGTTCAACAGCAGGCTTATTCATATAGTCGAGATAGGATTCATTCTACCCCTCTCCCGAGTAGGAGTTACAACAGGCACATTGAAGAACCGGCCGTGTCAAGCAGTGGACGGAACCATAATCCACCCCGTAGGCCTAACCCGGCAGGAGGGAGAGCTGACGCTCAGAATGTAGTGGACCAAGGCAGAGCGCGTCGAGAAGCCGAGTTAGCCGTGCAGTATGAGGCACGTCAGCTTACTCCGGTTTGTGCAACAACTTCAGTGGAACCAGGGGTTACTTTCAGCTCTTTGGGGGTACCTTGTCTCACCCCGGCTTACACTACCGACTTACACCCCGAGTCATGGGTCGAAAGCTATGAGATGGCGATGGAGATGCTGGATGTGGACGAAGCGGCATGTGCTAAATACTTTATCATGATGTTGGAAGGAACAGCCCGCACCTGGCTGAAAGCTTTGCCAGCTATCTCCATTGGGTCACGGGCCGAGTTAAAGGCCTGGTTTATCCAGAATTTCAATGACACGTGCAAACAACCCATGTCAATTGTGGACTTAGCTTCTTGTGTCCAAGAAGAAGGTGAATCAACAACCCATTGGGTGCGTCGGGTCTCAGAAATCTTGCATTCATCAGATCGCATCAATGCTGATATGGTAGTGTTAACGTTGGAGGGCAATTGTCGGTTCAAGCCTCTGAAGCTGAAGTTGGGACGGCTCAAGCGTCACTGCAATGACATGGAAACACTTATGACAGCTCTGGTTAAGTATGCCGACTCTGATAGTACCAAGGATCCCGAGTATGACGATGAAAAGCCGGGGAAGGGAAAGCAGAACGGTAACGCCAAGGGGCAGTAGCATAACCAGGCGGGCCATGGAAACAATGGTAAGCGTAAAGCGGATCATAGTTCAGAATTTGTGGCTAATGCCAACGCGCAGGATAATGGTCAGCGTCGTAAGGGTAAACCACCCCCACGGAGTGGAGGATCAGGTGTCAATCTTGAGCGCCTGTTAAACCAGCCTTGCCCAAGGCACAGGACGCGAGAAAAGCTAGCTACACACCTCTAGCAGGATTGCTTCATCATGCGAGAGTTCAAAAACTCGGATCTTTTCCGATATGATCAGGGACCGTCCGGCGGTTCAGGTCCCGGATCTCATGGGCCGGGTTACGGCGGAGGCGGTTCGAGCTCAGGATTCCAAGGTAACCCGGGCAATCAAAACAACCAGGGTGGTTACAACCAGCAGAATAATCAGGGAAATCAGCAGCATTCGGGTTATCAGAGCCATCCGAAGCAGTTGAATAGTAGGCAGTATCATGTCTTCACCACTAGCCTATGCAAGCGCGATCAGAAGCTTCATAAAAGGGCAGTGAACTCCGTTGAACCGGCGGTGCCTCATTACTTGCGTTGGTTTGAACAACCTATTGTGTGGAGTCGTGAGGATCATCCATCCCGGGTTGATAATCTGGGTCATCTGAGGTTGGTGGTGGCACCTCAGGTTGGAGGGGATAAGTTCACCAAGGTGCTCATGGATGGAGGGAGCAGTATCAACATTATCTATTATGAAACCTTCCATCGCATGGGGTTGACAGATAAAAATTTTAAACCGTCAAACACCGTTTTCCATGGTGTGGTGCCTGGTAAATCGACGTATCCAGTTGGAAAGATAGCTCTGGAGTTGCTTTTGGAGATGATTATGATTCAAGATCAGAGACATTGACCTTTGAAGTGGTAAAAATCCAAAGCCTGTATCATGCCCTGTTTGGACAGCCGGCTTATGCTAAGTTCATGGCAAGGCCTGATACGTCTCCAACGTATCTATAATTTTTGATTGTTCCATGCTATTATATTACCTGTTTTGTATGTTTATGGGCTTTATTTTACATATTTATATCATTTTTGGGACTAACCTACTAACCCGAGGCCCAACCCATATTGCTGTTTTTTTTGCCTATTTCAGTATTTCGAAGAAAAGGAATATCAAACGGAGTCCAAACGGAATGAAACCTTCGGGAACGTGATTTTTGGAACGAACAAGATCCGGAGAGCTTGGAGTGCAAGTAAAGAAACAACCAGAGCCTCCACGAGATAGGAGGGCGCGCCCCCCCTGTAGGGCGCGCCCCATGTCTTGTGGGCCCCTCGGGCGTCCACCGACATACTTCTTCCTCCTATATATACCTACGGACCCCGAAAACATCCAGGAGCACCATGAAACACAATTTCCACCGCCGTAACCTTCTGTATCCGCGAGATCCCATCTTGGAGCCTTCACTGGCACTCTGCCGGAGGGGGAATCGACCACGGAGGGTTTCTACATCAACACCATAGCCCCTCCGATGAGTTGTGAGTAGTTTACCACGGACCTACGGGTCCATAGTTATTAGCTAGATGGCTTCTTCTCTCTTTTTGGATCTCAATACAATGTTCTCCCCCTCTCTTGTGGAGATCTATTCGATGTAATCTCTTTTTGTAGTGTGTTTGTCAAGATCCGATGAATTGTGGGTTTATGATCAAGTTTATCTATGAATAATATTTGAATCTTCTCTGAATTCTTTTATGTATCATTGAGTTATCTTTGCAAGTCTCTTCGAATTATCAGTTTGGTTTGGCCTACTAGATTGATCTTTCTTGCCATGGGAGAAGTGCTTAGCTTTGGTTTCAATCTTGCGGTGTTCTTACCCAGTGACAGAAAGGTTTGCAAGACACGTATTGTATTGTTGCCATAGAGGATAACAAGATGGGTTTTATATCATATTGCATGTGTTTATCCCTCTACATCATGTCATCTTGCTTAAGGCGTTACTCTGTTCTTATGAACTTAATACTCTAGATGCAAGCAGGAGTCGGTCGATGTGTGGAGTAATAGTAGTAGATGCAGGCAGGAGTCGGTCTACTTGTTATGGACGTGATGCCTATATACATGATCATGCCTAGATAATCTCATAATTATGCGCTTTTCTATCAATTTCTCGACAGTAATTTGTTCACCTACCGTAATACTTATGCTATCTCGAGAGAAGCCTCTAGTGAAACCTATGGCCCCCGGGTCTATCTCTTATCATATTTGCTTTCAATCTATCTTTATTTGCATCTTTACTTTTTGCATCTATATTACAAAATACCAAAAATATATTATTATCTCTCTTTCAGATCTCACTTTGGTAAGTGGCCATTTAGGGATTGACAACCCCTTTATTGCATTGGTTGCGAGTTCTCGGGTTGTTTGTGTAGGTGCGTGGGACTTTTGAGGAGCCTCCTACTGGATTGATACCTTGGTTCTCAAAACTGAGGGAAATACTTACGCTACACTTGCTGCATCACCCTCTCCTCTTCGGGGAAAACCAACGCTAGCTCAAGACGTAGCAAGAAGGATTTCTGGCGCCGTTGCCGGGGAGTTCTTCGCTCAAGTCAAGACATACCAAGTACCCATCACAAACCCATCTCCCTCGCATTTACATTATTTGCCTCTCGCTTTCTTCTCCCCCACTTCACCCTTGCCGTTTTATTCGCCCTCTCTTTACCAATCTCCTCGTCTCTTTTTCGCTCACTTTCTTCCGCCTTGCTTTTGTTTGCTGTTATGTCTGAAATTGGGGAGATTAACGTTGATATGGACAATAATGATAACATGAAAAATCCCGAGGCTCCGGCTGATGAACCCCCTATCTTGCATACTAAAAAGTTTCAAATCAGAAGTGGTAACATCATTGGCAAAGGCGTTATTCAAGATTTCTTTACTTGTGCCAGTGCTTTACCTTCCATGGGTTGTTCTATTCTTCATAGAACTAGTAGTCTTGCGGATGCTATCGCTATGCTTGTAGTTGAACTTGAAAGACAATTCATGCATATGCATCCTTGCATACAAAGGATTTTCCTAGAATTCTCTAATATTGAGCATTCTTCTGTTAAGCGCGCTGTTACTATCTTTTTGGCTCACGAGTTTAGATTTATCATAAGAGATGCCAAAGAAATCTTTGCGCACTATAGGGTGGACGCCGGTCGTCCTCCCATAGAGGCAATCCTCTATGATCAAGAGGAATTTAGGCGTTTTCAATCTTCGGACTACGTTGCTTTTAATGAAAAACTTAGCACTACAAGAAATATGTCAACTTGTGATCACCACTATTGGTCACTGAAAGGTCATGGTTTTTCATTTGCGACCTTTTTGTGACCAAAAACAGAAGGTCAAAAGCTGGCGGTCGTAAACTGACTATAGCGACCTTTCTTCTGGAATGGTTGTAGACGTTTATGACCAAAATATGTCCACGGTGGCGTTTTGGTCACTAGCAACCTCCCCAGGCCATGTAGGCATCCAGCGTGGCAAGCTGATGTGGCACAAGATTCAGCCCAGTCCGATTCGGCGTTTTACATGGGCCGAGCCCAACAATTCGGCCTTTTTATATATATTTTCTGTCAGTTTTTTATCGGCTTCATGGGCCAAGCCCAACAATTCAACCTTGTTAGTTTTTGAGGCCCTTGAGCTTTTTGCAGTCCATTTCTTTTTTCTGTAAGACTTTTCATTTCATTTTTGAAATTGTTCTATGCTTGTTGGTATGTGGCCTGTTTCAGCCCAATTATTTGTCCAGTTTGGCCCAAGCAGACTTTAGCCCAATCACACACATACATCCAACATTATTTCATTAAAATTAGGAAAACTCCCAGGTTTACATAACACAAAAATAAAATATCTCCCAGATTTACATAACACAAAAAATCATCTCAGGAATACATTTCCTTACACAGGAATATACAATAAGAAAATGATGGCACATCTGCTACTATCATAACAGCACAATGTACTTTTTTTAACGGAACCGTACAATGGATTTCATTGCTCTCTCTTATGCGACATGCTCCAGCTGCCACAGCTTGTCATCCTACAATAAGAGAGATATAACATTAGTGGAGCAAACTGTTGTCCATGCACATTAGTTTTATGAGAAAACTGATCCATGAAGCTATCTACAATGAGGCGAACGAGTAGCTCCATCCTCAGGGACTAGGAAAATCGATGATCGTGCTTGGCTAAAGCTAGGTAACACAATTCAGATTAAGAAAGCAAGAAAAAAAAACCTAAACTAAACAAGGTTATTCCCGTAGATCATTGACAAAGAAAACAACAATCAACAAAGGGAGATTCAGATTTTACTCAATATCTTTTTGGTATTTTCATTATACTTGACAATCTAAAACACTAACACAAAGGGAAATAATATGACAAGGACAGTTGCATATATAACTATCAAGCATATGACAGGAGGAAGAAACAAGCTAATATGACAGGGACATAATTATATCACAACACAAACAATTATAGTAGGCATATATATCACAAACATTTATCTCACAAGAACTTGAGCTAATACATGGACTACGAATCTGAATTTATTTCTGCAGAAAAGGGAACACACCGGTGACAACACATACATGAACTGGAATTAAAAGACACAGGGTTAACTCACATATGAGCTAGCAGACCACTAATTCATAGATCAAATCAAACATACCAAATGTTTTCCAAAGCAACTAGACATCAACTAGTCAGAACACATAATAAGATGCACCATATTATACAAGTACGAGACTGAACAATTATCAGGTTGCAAGATCTTATCAAATCTGAATATTACATGTACTACACGTCTCAAATTTTATAGAAATTTCAGAGAAGAGAGGGAGAAAGAGAGATAGCAGCAGCAAGATTGAGGAGAGAGCAGCAGCAAAGGGAGGTTGAGAGAGAGAGAGAGAGATTCATCAGAAGGTGTTGAAGAAGGAGAAGCAGCAGGCAGAAAGTGAAGGAGAAGAAAGGAAGCAAAGGCGTGGGGAAAGCAGCAGCAAGATTGAAGAAGGAGGAGCAGCAAGGACGTGAGGATGGGGAGCAGCAACAGTTTTGGGGATAGAAGAAGAAGACATCAGCAACAGTTATGAGAAAACTCATCCTACAATGAGAGAGAACTATCAAAGTGTTTTATTAACCTCTAGGTTAAAACAACCACATTTTTATTGTCACTTGTTAGTCGGAAAATATAGCTATCTCTCCTGTGTAAATATGTATATGTTGGCATGAAATGAAAAAAATGGGTATGAACAAGCATGCGCTGCTGTACAATAATGAATGAGAACAATCAGGTACTGGCAGGGGTATATGGCTGCACCATCAGTCAATGCAGGACACTGCCAGGAGCGTAAATGCAGCAGCAACCCTTCCGACATTTGAGAGCACTCTCACTGTGCTATAATTAACTGCATTTTCATTTTCAGCAACACTTATGAAGCACTTAGTTCTAAATAGCTGTTCTAAATATGCAGTTTCTAAATTACAAATCTCTGTTTTGATCGTCCAATAGTTAGACACGACAGCAAGATGGCAGGCAGACAACATCATATATGAGACAAACTACTAGAGGATACACACGTACACCGAACAACACCTATCAATGCTCGGTAGCTACAACTTGATACACAGAGTGAAAAAAGAGGTAAATCACCTCCACAAACACCAGCACCTTGAGAAGGAATTGTACAAGGAATTGTGCCAAAACACGTATTTAATCATGCCTAAAATACATCACATCCACATCGCGCACCAAATTAACATAGGAAGCAGGGGAGTAGGTCGATGTACCAATCCATCACCTTGAGTAGGGGAAGAGAAGAAGCAGAGGAGGGAGGTCCATGGTGTCCCTCCCAAGTAGTAGCACAACACATCACGCCTTCATCTCCCATGGTGACGTCCTGGTTCAAAAGAGAGATGAGAAGGGGGTCAGACAGAGAGCGGAAGAAGAAAAGACGAGGGGAGGAGAAACGGATTCATACCTTTGAGCCCTGCGGTTGGAGCTACTCGTTTGCCACGGCCCATGGCCGGTGGTAGGAATCCCGAAAACAAGAACACGGACGGACGGAGCTGCTCCATGGCGCCGAGGCAGGGGAGGAAGCGGCCATCGTCCATGACGTCCCGGTGCTCGAGCGAGGACGGCATCCTAGATCTGGGAGGCAGAGACGACGAACTGATGAAGTTAGGAATGGCTGTGAGGAGGAGATGGAGTAGATGGACGCACCTGAGTCGTCGGAGCCACGCCGACCGAAACCCTAGCGACGGGAGCCAGTCGCGGTTGGCGCTGGAGGACGCGCGTGACGGATCTCGACGGGGAACGCCAGCCTCCCCAAGTCGTGCCTGCTCGATCCGGAGGAAGGGAGTGGGGGTGGGGCCGGCGACACCTGCTCGATCCAGAGGCAGGGAGGTGGGAAGGAGGGATTACTGCTGGATCTG
>NC_041391.1:654865886-654913008 GCF_002162155.2 Triticum dicoccoides | reverse complement strand
TCTGGCCATGAGATGAGCGGATCTGTGCGGGGGGGGGTGGAAGGCGAGGGTGGGGCTGGAGGTGGAGGCCGCACGGAGGCGGGCGAGGACGGGGTGCACGCGGAGGCTGGAGGTGGAGGCCGCACGGAGGCGGACGGCGGTGGCTCTGAGGGAGGGAGAGGCGAGGCGGCGGCGATGGGGAAAAGGGAGCGGCAGCGGCGAATGGGAGAAGGGGCTAGGGTTTCGTGGGTGGACGAGGATGAGAGGGATACGGGGTGATTTGGGAGAGGGTGAGAGCGACGAGGGGGGTATGGGCTGCCGTTGGATCTGGGTGCATCCGACGGTGCTTAATTCATGATCCGCGTGAGCTGATTTTAGACCAATCAGAACGCAGTATCCCCTTTGCTGATGTTAAGACCATTTAAATTGGTCATAATCGACTGAAAAGAAGATTTTGAATCATGTCTCCTATTTGACGACCTAAGAAATTTATAAAAATAAATAGAAATAAAAAACCTTCGCATTGTGTCACCAAGTGTGACCTACTTTTCAGTAAAAATAACAAACTCTGAATAATGTAGATATCATTAAAAAATCATTTTCCATTTTTTAGTGCTCATAATGAGTTCTTTTTTGTAAAAGACCTACCAAATATTTGTTCAAATGATATTCTTTATATTTGTTCAAAATGAGTTCTTTATACTCTGCAAAAGTTTACATCTTGGAATAGTAAACAGTATCGGCAAAGGGATTTTTTATATTCTTTGCACAAAAAATCATTTTCCATTTTTCGAGTGCCCCAAATGAGGTTTTTTTATGAAGGACCTACCAAATAATTGTTGCAAAATTGGACCAAATAATTTTTATAAAATACTAGGCCACATTTAATGCACAATTGACCAAATGGTTGGGTGAAAAAAGTTTTGATCCACCTCTCGTGAAAAAGACAAATTTCCACCGATTCAGCTGGAAGCGGGTCAAATTTGAACTGTAGCTACCTCGTAGTTTGTTCTTTATTTTTTCCAAAAATAATTTCTAGGTACATAAGTATCTATTTAAACAGAGAAACACCAAAAAAATCCAAGATTAACCCACTAGCTAGGAACGGTCAAGCCCGCCGTTTTGACCGCATTTTGAAACGGGGATAAAAAATTCAAAAAAAATCAAAAAATTGGAAAACCTTTGCATTGTGTCATTATATGTGACCAAGTTTCCAGGAAAAATAATAAATTTGTAATGCGGTAATTAGTTTGTTCAAATGATCTCATATTGTGCACAAGGGTGTATCTTGGAATTCCAAACAATGTTGCCTAAGTAAGTTTTTATTTTCTTTGCACCGAAAATTCATTTTTCATTTTCCGAGTGCCCAAAAGGAGGTTTTTTGTGAAGGACCTACCAAATAATTATTGCAAAAATGGACCAAATCATTTTTATAAAATACTAGGCCATATATAATGCACAATTGACCAAATGGTTGGGTGAAAAAAGTTTTGATCCACCTCTGGTGAAAGAGACAAATTGTCGTCGATTCAGTTGGAAACGGGTCAAAATTTGAACTATAGCTGCCTCATAGTTTGCTCTTCATTTTTTCCAAAAATCATTTCTAGGTACATAAGTATCTATTTAATCAGAGAAACATCAAAAGTTTTCCAAGATTCAACCACTAGCTAGGAACGGTCAAGCCCGTCGTTTTGACCGCATTTTGAAACGGGCATAAAAAATTCAAAAAAATGGAAAACCTTCGCATTGTGTCATTATATGTAACCAAGTTTCTAGGAAAAATAATAGACTTGTAATACGCTAATTATTTTAAAAAAGTGTTCTCAGAAATGAGCTATCATGCGTGAAGATTCATGGCTTTCAAGCCAAATGATCAATCTTATGGCCACATTCATGGCATAGTTTGTTCAAATGATCTCATATTGTGCACAAGGGTGCATCTTGGAATTCCAAACAATGTTGCCTAAGGAAGTTTTTATTTTCTTTGCACGGAAAATTCATTTTTCATTTTCCAAGTGCCCAAAAGGAGGGTTTTTTGTGAAGGACCTACCAAATAATTATTGCAAAAATGGACCAAATCATTTTTATAAAATACTAGGCCATATATAATGCACAATTGATCAAATGGTTGGGTGAAATAAGTTTTGATCCACCTCTGGTGAAAAAGACAAATTGTCGTTGATTCATTTGGAAACGGGTCAAATTTGAATTGTAGCTACCTCATAGTTTGCTCTTTATTTTTTCCAAAAATCATTTCTAGGTACATAAGTATCTATTTAATCAGAGAAACATCAAAAGTTTTCCAAGATTTAACCACTAGCTAGGAACGGTCAAGCCCGCCGTTTTGACCGCATATTGAGACGGGCATA
The DNA here is from genome assembly GCF_002162155.2 of Triticum dicoccoides. Classification (NCBI taxonomy): domain Eukaryota; kingdom Viridiplantae; phylum Streptophyta; class Magnoliopsida; order Poales; family Poaceae; genus Triticum; species Triticum dicoccoides. The sequence continues at coordinate 654,910,660 of NC_041391.1, read as the reverse complement.
AAAAATTCAAAAAAATCAAAAAAATGGAAAACCTTCGTATTGTGTCATTATATGTGACCAAGTTTCCAGGAAAAATAATAAACTTGTAATATGGTAATTATTTTAAAAAAGTGTTCTCCGAAATGAGCTATCAAGTGTGAAGATTCATGGCTTTCAAGCCAAATGATCAATCTTATGGCCACATTCATGGCATAATTTGTTCAAATGATCTCATATTGTGCACAAGGGTGTATATTGGAATGGCAAACAATGTTGCCTAAGGAAGTTTTTATTTTCTTTGGACGAAAAAACTATTTTCCATTTTTTGAGTGCCTGAAATGAGTTTTTTTGTGAAGGACCTACCATATATTTGTTGCAAAATTGGACCTAATCAATTTTATAAAATACTAAGCCATATTTAATTCACAATTGACAAAATGGTTGGGTGTCAAAATTTTTGATCCACCTTTGGTGAAAAAGACAAATTCCCGTCGATTCAGCTAGAGGCGGGTAAAATTTGAACTGCAGTTGCCTCATAGTTTGCTCTTTATTTTTTCCAAAAATCATTTCTAGGTAAATAAGTATCTATTTAATCAGAAATACATGGTTTGATGGCGAGACATCGAGGTTTGGACGGTGGCCGAGGGCCCCAACTCTAGAGCGCGTAAGCTCGCATGCCCGCCGCGTGGTCACCGCGTGACCGTGGCGTTGCCATGTGTTCTGGGCGGCCTAGGCATGTCTAGTGGGTTGGGCACTCCCCAGGTAGGTGCTAGGAAGAAAATCACAACATAAGATTCTCACGAGGAGACCGATCGATGCTCAAACATGAATAAGCAGCCAAGTGTTTGATTTGCAGTGCGGGAAATGCACATGGCTAATGGGCGTGAGTTTCGATTGAGGATGATCAGTTACTAAGAAGACCGTCTTCACAAATTTTCACCTCAAAAGGAGGAGCCTAGGTGGTACTTGCTTTACAAAGTACCACACTGGACATAAATACGAATGTTGAAGCTGGGCTCAAAATAATGAATGGATTGAGCTAGCATTTGGTGGAGGATGGTTATTTGGGCATAGGAAAGTACTGTAGAAAATGGATACCATTTGGACATGCCAAAGTGGTACTTCCTTCACAAAGTGCTGCTGTGAACAGAATAGGAAAATGAATATTTTTGAATTATTTTTGAACTAGGCAAGGAATGTTTTTGACATATTTGATGAAGATATGATCCAAAACATTTATGAGAATTTTTTGGGAATTTTTGGAATAACAGAAATATAGGTTGCTTCACAACCTAGGGCAAAAACTGCCACATGGACATGACACATAGGCAAAACTGATGAGATGGCGCCTAGTCATCACAACCCACCACAATCTACAAGGCTATGACCATCTATATTGGTCATTAACAACTAGAAATAAGGCAGTGGACTAGCACTGTTTGCTTTGTGACCATTTTGCATAAGGAAATTACGACCTTTCTGACCAAAATGGTCGCAATGGTTTAGGGTTTGGAGCCCCCCGAACAGCTATTGACCAATTGGTCTGAAATGGTCATAGATCTATGACCAATTCTTCCAGGGTCACTGACAGAAGGTCACTAGTTGACATATTTCTTGTAGTGTAGAAAAAAGGTTCCTACCAATGTCTTGGTTGATTGCATTAACGAACTTAATAATGATTTTGCTCTTTGAAACAATGAGCTAGGATACTCTCTTGAGTATAGGCTCACAAGATTTTGCCAAAAGAATTCTTTTAGTGATGAAATAGTTGTGCACTATGAAGGGCCAAAGGAAGAACCCGTTCCTCCTGTGATTGATCTTGGGGACATTTGTCCCACTAAATTTAGCCCTTTTGATTACTTTTGCTTGCCTCAAAGAAAACTTGCCGCCGAAGGTAGAGAATATGAGATGAGCCTTCAAGATCTATCTTATTATTATGGCACTCGTTAGATCTATCTTCGCTTTTATGCCTAGCTAGGGGCGTTAAACGATAGCGCTAGTTGGGAGGCAACCCAATTTTTCTTTATGTTTTTTGTTTTTGCTCCTGTTTAAGAATAATTCTTGCATCCACTCTATGTTTAGATGTGTTTTTATCTTTTAGTTAGTGTTTGTGCCAAGTAGAACCTATAGGATAACCTACGACGATAGTTGATTTGATTCGGCTGAAAAACAGAAACTTTGCGCTCACGAGAAAAAATTCAATAAATCACAGAAACGTTCTTTTGCATTGATTCTTTTTTCTGCTGACCAATGGACCTATTTTCCAGTACGTCCTATTTTGGTAGGATTTTTAGAGTTCCAGAAGTTTGCGTTAGTTACAGATTGCTACAGACTGTTCTGTTTTTGACAGATTCTGTTTTTTGTGTGTTGTTTGCTTATTTCAATGCATCTATGTCTAGTAAATTAGTTTATAAACCATAAGGAAGTTGGAATACAGTAGGTTTAACACCAAAATAAATAAAGAATGATTTCATTGCAGTACCTTATGTGGTGGTTTTGTTTTCTTTCACTAACGGAGCTTATAAGATTTCCTGTTGAGTTTTGTGTTGTGAAGTTTTCAAGTTTTGGGTAAAGCTTTTATGGACTATGGAATAAAGGGTGGCAAGAACCTAAGCTTGGGGATGCCCATGGAACCCCAAGATATTCAAGAATAGCCAAAAGCCTAAGCTTGGGGATGCCCCGGGAAGGCATCCCCTCTTTCGTCTTCGTTCATTGGTAACTTTACTTGGAGTTATATTTTTACTCGCCACATGATATGTGTTTTGCTTGGAGCGTCTTGTATTATATTAGTCTTTGCTTTTTAGTTTACCACAATCATCCTTTCTGTACACACCTTTTGGGAGAAGCCTATTTGATTAGAATTTGCTAGAATACTCTATGTGCTTCACTTATATCTTTTCAGCTTGATAGTTTTTGCTCTAGTGCTTCACTTATATCTTTTAGAGCATGGTGGTGTCTTAATTTTGAAGAAATTGCTAGTCTCTCATGCTTCACTTATATTATTTTGATAGTCTTTTAGAACAGCATGGTATTTGCTATTATCATAAAGTTGGTCCTAGAATGATGAGCATCCAAGTTGGGTATAATAAAAACTATCATAGGAAGTTAATTGGATGCTATGATCAACTTGATACTTGATAATTGTTTTGAGATGTGGAGGTAGTGATATTAAAGTCATGCTAGTTGGGTGATTATGAATTTAAAGAATGCTTGTGGTGAAGTTTGTGATTCCCGTAGCATGCACGTATGGTGAACCGCTTTGTGATGAAGTCGGAGCACAATTTTATTTATTGATTGTCTTCCTTATGATTGGCGGTCGGGGACGAGCGATGGTCTTTTCCTACCAATCTATCCCCCTAGGAGCATGCATGTAGTGCTTTGGTTTTTGATGACTTCTAAATTTTTGCAATAAGTACATGAGTTCTCTTGTTTAATGCTGAGTCCATGGATTATACGCACCCTTTCACCCTTCCACCATTGCTAGCCTCTCTTGTGCCGCGCAATTTTCGCCGGTACCATAAACCCACCATATTCCTTCCTCAAAACAGCCACCATACCTACCTATTATGGCATTTCCATAGCCATTCCGAGATATATTGCCATGCAACTTTCCACCGTTCCGTTCATATGACACACATTACTTTTGTCATATTGCTCTTTGCATGATCATGTAGTTGACATCATATTTGTGGCAAGGCCACCTTCATAATTTTCATACATGTCGCTCTTGATTCATTGCATTTCCCGGTACACCGCCGGAGGCATTCATATAGAGTCATATCTTGTTCTAGCTTTGAGTTGTAAATCCATAAAAGTGTGATGATCTTCATTATTAGAGCATTGTCCTCGTGAGGAAAGGATGATGAAGGCTATGATACCCCCACAAGTCGGGATGAGACTTCGGACTTTAAAAAAAGAAAAAAAAAGGAAAAAAAAGAAAGGCAAAAAAAGGCCAAAGAAAAAAAAGAGAAAAAGGAAAAAAGAAAGAAAAAAATAAAATGAGAGAAAAGAGAGAAGGGACAATGCTACTATCTCTTTTTCCACACTTGTGCTTCAAAATAGCACCATGATCTTCATGATAGAGAGTCTCATATGTTGTCACTTTCATATACTAGTGGGAATTTTTCATTATAGAACTTGGCTTGTATATTCCAATGATGGGCTTCCTCAAAAGTGCCCTAGGTCTTCGTGAGCAAGCGAGTTGGATGCACACCCACTTAGTTTCTTTTGTTGAGCTTTCATATATTTATAGCTCTAGTGCATCCGTTGCATGGCAATCCCTACTCACTCACATTGACATCTATTAATGGGCATCTCCATAGTCCGTTGATACGCCTAGTTGATGTGAGACTATCTTCTCCTTTTTGTCTTCTCCACAACCACCATTCTATTCCACATATAGTGCTATGTCCATGGCTCACGCTCATGTATTGCGTGAAAGTTGAAAGAGTTTGAGATTATTAAAGTATGAAACAATTGCTTGGCTTGTCATCGGGGTTGTGCATGATTAAATACTTTGTGTGATGAAGATAGAGCAACAGCCAGACTATATGATTTTGTAGGGAAAACTTTATTTAACCATGTTATTTTGAGAAGACATGATTACTTTGATTAGTATGCTTGAAGTATTACTATTTCTTATGTCAATATGAACTTTTATTTTGTATTTATTTGGATCTGAACATTCATGCCATAATGAAGAAAATTACATTATGAATTATGCTAGGTAGCATTCCACATCAAAAATTCTCTTTTTACCATTTACCTACTCGAGGACGAGCAGGAATTAAGCTTGGGGATGCTTGATACGTCTCCAACGTATCTATAATTTTTGATTGTTCCATGCTATTATATTACCTGTTTTGGATGTTTATGGGCTTTATTTTACATATTTATATCATTTTTGGGACTAACCTACTAACCCGAGGCCCAACCCATATTGCTGTTTTTTTTGCATATTTCAGTATTTCGAAGAAAAGGAATATCAAACGGAGTCCAAACGGAATGAAACCTTCGGGAACGTGATTTTTGGAACGAACAAGATCCGGAGAGCTTGGAGTGCAAGTCAAGAAACAACCGGAGCCTCCACGATATAGGAGGGCGCGCCCCCCCTGTAGGGCGCTCTCCCTGTCTCATGGGCCCCTCGGGCGTCCACCGACGTACTTCTTCCTCCTATATATACCTACGGACCCCGAAAACACCCAGGAGCACCACAAAACACAATTTCCACCGCCGTAACCTTCTGTATCCGCGAGATCCCATCTTGGAGCCTTCGCTGGCACTCTATCGGAGGGGGAATCGACCATGGAGGGCTTCTACATCAACACCATAGACCCTCCGATGAGTTGTGAGTAGTTTACCAGAGACCTACGGGTCCATAGTTATTAGCTAGATTGCTTCTTCTCTCTTTTTGGATCTCAATACAATGTTCTCCCCTCTCTTGTGGAGATCTATTCGATGTAATCTCTTTTTGCGATGTGTTTGTCGAGATCCGATGAATTGTGGGTTTATGATCAAGTTTATCTATGAATAATATTTGAATCCTCTCTAAATTCTTTTATGTATGATTGAGTTATCTTTGCAAGTCTCTTCGAATTATCAGTTTGGTTTGGCCTACTAGATTGATCTTTCTTGCCATGGGAGAAGTGTTGGGGAACGTAGCAGAAATTCAAAATTTTCCTACGTGTCACCAAGATCTATCTATGGAGAAACCAGCAACGAGGGGAAGGAGAGTGCATCTACATACCCTTGTAGATCGCTAAGCGGAAGCGTTCAAGAGAACGGGGTTGAAGGAGTCGTACTCGTCGTGATCCAAATCACCGGAGATCCTGGTGCCGAACGGACGACACCTCCGCGTTCAACACACGTACAGCCCGGTGACGTCTCCCATGCCTTGATCCAGCAAGAAGAGAGGGAGAGGTTGGGGAAGACTCCATCCAGCAGTAGCACAACGGCGTCGTGGTGGTGGAGGAGCGTGGTGATCCAGCAGGGCTTCGCCAAGCACCGCGAGATATGAGGAGAAAGAGAGGTAGGGCTGCGCCAACATGAGAAGAACTTCGTGTGTTGGGCTGCTCCTTTGCCTCCACTATATATAGGGGAAGAGAGGGGGGGCTGCGCCCCCACCTAGGGTTCCACAATAGGGGCGGCGGCCAGCCCAAGATCCCATCTAAGGGGCGGCCAAGGGGGGGGAGAGGGGAAACTTGCCCCCCAAGTTAGGTGGGTGTGCCCCCCTCCCCAAACCCTAGGTGCCTTGGGCCCTTGTGGGGGGGCGCACCAGCCCACCTGGGGCTGGTCCCCTCCCACACTTGGCCCATGCAGCCCTCCGGGGCCGGTGGCCCCACTTGGTGGACCTCCGGGACCTTCCCGGTGGTCCCGCTACATTACTGATAAAACCCGAAACTTTTCCGGTGACCAAAACAGGACTTCCCATATATAAATCTTTACCTACAGACCATTCCGGAACTCCTCGTGACGTCCGGGATCCCATCCAGGACTCCGAACAACATTTGGTAACCACATACAAACTTCCTTTATAACCCTAGCGTCATCGAACCTTAAGTGTGTAGACCCTACGGGTTCGGGAACCATGCAGACATGACCGAGACGTTCTCCGGTCAATAACCAACAGTGGGATCTGGATACCCATGTTGTCTCCCACATGTTCCACGATGATCTCATCGGATGAACCATGATGTCAAGGACTCAATCAATCCCGTATACAATTCCCTTTGTCTAGCGGTATTGTACTTGCCCGGGATTCGATCGTCGGTATGCCGATACCTTGTTCAATCTCGTTACCGGCAAGTCTCTTTACTTGTTCCATAACACATCATCCCGTGATCAAGCCCTTGGTCACATTGTGCACATTATGATGATGTCCTACCGAGTGGGCCCAGAGATACCTCTCCGTCAACCGGAGTGACAAATCCCAGTCTCGATTCGTGCCAACCCAACAGACACTTTCGGAGATACCTGTAGTGCACCTTTATAGCCACCCAGTTACGTTGTGACGTTTGGTACACCCAAAGCATTCCTACGGTATCCGGGAGTTGCACAGTCTCATGGTCTAAGGAAAAGATACTTGACATTAGAAAAGCTTTAGCATACGAACTACACAATCTTTGTGCTAGGCTTAGGATTGGGTCTTGTCCATCACATCATTCTCCTAATGATGTGATCCCGTTATCAACGACATCCAATGTCCATGGTCAGGAAACCGTAACCATCTATTGATCAATGAGCTAGTCAATCAGAGGCTTACTAGGGACATGGTGTTGTCTATGTACCCACACATGTATCTGAGTTTCCTATCAATACAATTATAGCATGGATAATAAATGATTATCATGAACAAGGAAATATAATAATAATAACTAATTTATTATTGCCTCTAGGGCATATTTCCAACAGTCTCCCACTTGCACTAGAGTCAATAATCTAGTTCACATCATCATGTGATTAACACTGATAGGTCACATCGCCATGTGACCAACATCCAAAGAGTTTACTAGTGTCACTAAACTAGTTCACATCACCATGTGATTAAGACTCAATGAGTTCTGGGGTTTGATCATGTTTTTCTTGTGAGAGAGGTTTTAATCAACGGGTCTGCAACATTCAGATCCGTATGTACTTTGCAATTCTCTATGTCATATTGTAAATGCTGCTTCCATGCTCCACTTGGAGCTATTCCAAATGGTTGCTCCACCATACGTATCCGGTTTGCTACTCAGAGTCACTCAGATAGGTGTTAAAGCTTGCATCGACGTAACCCTTTACGCAGAACTCTTTATCACCTCCATAATCGAGAAACATTTCCTTATTCCTCTAAGGATAATTTTGACCGCTGTCCAATGATCTGTTCCTGGATCATTCTTGTACCCCTTGACTGACTCATGGCAAGGCACACTTCCGGTGCGGTACACAGCATAGCATACTATAGAGCCTACGTCTGAAGCATAGGGGACGACCTTCGTCCTTTTCTCTCTTTTCTGCCGTGGTCGAGCTTTTAACTCTTAACTTCATACCTTACAACTCAGGTAAGAACTCCTTCTTTGACTGATCCATCTTGAACACCTTCAAGATCATGTCAAAGTATGTGCTCATTTGAAAGTACCATGTAGCATTTTTGATCTATCCTCATAGATCTTGATGCTCAATGTTCAAGCAGCTTAATTCAGGTTTTCTATTGAAAAACACTTTTCAAATAACCCTATATGCTTTCCAGAAATTCTACATTATTTCTGATCAACAATATGTCATTCACGTATACTTATCAGAAATTCTATAGTGCTCCCACTCACTTCTTTGGAAATACAAATTTCTCATAAACTTTGTATAAACCCAAAATCTTTGATCATCTCATCAAAGCGCACATTCCAACTTCGAGATGCTTACTCCAGTCCTTCGAAGGATCGCTGGAGTTAGCATACCTTTTAGCATCCTTAGGATCGACAAACCTTTCTGATTGTATCACATACAACCTTTCCTTACGAAAACTGGTAAGGAAACTCTTTTTGACATCCAATTGGTTGATTTCATAAATGCAGCTAATGCTAACATGATTCCGACGGACTTAAGCATCGCTACGGATGAGAAAATCTCATCGTAGTCAACTCCTTGAACTTGTGAAAAACTCTTCGCCACAAGTCGAGCTTCATAGACGGTGACATTACCGTTCACGTCTGTCTTCTTCTTAAAGATAAATCTCAATGGCTTGCCGATCAACGGGCAAGTCCACCAAAGTCCATGCTTTGTTCTGATACATGGATCCTATCTCGGATTTCATGGCTTCTAACCATTTGTTGGAATATGGGCCCACCATTGCTCTCCATAGCTCGTAGGTTCATTGTTGTCTAGCAACATGACCTTCAAGACAGGATTACTGTACCACTCTGAAGTAGTACACATCCTCGTCACCCTACAAGGTACGGTAGTGACTTGATCCGAAGTTTCATGATCACTATCATAAGCTTCTACTTCAATTGGTGTAGGTGACACAGGAACAACTTCATGTGCCCTGCTACACACTAATTGTAGTGACGGTTCAATAACCATATCAAGTCTCCACCATCCTCCCACTCAATTTTTCGAGACAAACTTTTCTCGAGAAAGGACCCGATTCAAGAAACAATCCCTATTGCTTTCGGATCTGAATTAGGAGGTATACCAACTGTTTTGGGTGACCTATGAAGATGCATTTTATCCGCTTTGGGTTCGAGCTTATCAACCTGAAACCTTTTCACATAAGCGTCGCAGCCCCAAATTTTAAGAAACGACAACTCGGGTTTCTCCAAACCATAGTTCAAACGGTGTCGTCTCAACGGAATTACGTGGTGCCCTATTAAAGTGAGTGCAGTTGTCTCTAATGCCTAACCCATGAACGATAGTGGTAATTCGATAAGAGACATCATGGTACGCACCATATCCAATAGGGTGCAACTATGATGTTCGGACACACCATCACACTATGGTGTTCTAGGCGGTATTCATTGTGAAACGATTTCCACAATGTCTTAATTGCGTGCCAAAGCTCGTAACTCAGATACTCATCTCTATGATCATATCATAGACATTTTATCCTCTTGTCACAATGATCTTCAACTTCACTCTGAAATTACTTGAACCATTCAATAATTCAGACTTGTGTTTCATCAAGTAAATATACTTAGTATCTACTTAAATCATCCGTGAAGTAAGAACATAACGATATTCACTGCATGCCCCAGCACTCATTGGACTGCACACATCAAAATGTGTTACTTCCAACAAGTTGCTATCTTGTTCCATCTTACTAATATGAGGCTTTTCAGTCATCTTGCCCATGTGGTATGATTTGCATATCTCAAGTGATTCAAAATCAAGTGAGTCCAAACGATCCATCTGTATGGAGTTTCTTCATGCGTATACACCAATAGACATGGTTCGCATGTCTCAAACTTTTCAAAAACGAGTGAGTCCAAAGATCCATTAACATGGAGCTTCTTCATGCGTTTTACACCAATATGACTTACATGGCAGTGCCACAAGTAAGTGGTACTATCATTACTATCTTATATCTTATGGCATGAAAATGTGTATCACTACGATCGAGATTCAATAAACCATTCCTTTTAGGTGCAAGACCATTGAAGGTATTATTCAAATAAACAGAGTAACCATTATTCTCTTTAAATGAATAACCATATTGCGACAGACATAATCCAATCATGTCTATGCGCAACGCAAACACCAAATAACAATTATTTAGTTTTAACACCAATCTCGATGGTAGAGGGAGCGTGCGATGCTTGATCACATCAACCTTGGAAACACTTCCAACACACATCGTCAGCTCACCTTTAGCTGGTCTCCGTTTATTCCGTAGCTTTTATTTCGAGTTACTAACACTTAGCAACCGAACCGGTATCTAATACCCTAGTGCTACTAGGAGTACTAGTAAAGTACACATCTAATTCAATGTATATCCAATATACTTCTATCGACCTTGCCAGCCTTCTTATCTACCAAGTATCTAGGGTAATTCTGCTCCAGTGGCTGTTCCCCTTAATACAGATGGGTTCAACCTTGGGTTTCTTCACTAGAGCAGCAACTGATTTGCCGTTTCATGAAGTGCCCTTCTTGCCCTTGCCCTTCTTGAAACTAGTGGTTTCACTAACCATCAACAATTGATGCTCCTTCTTGATTTCTACTTTCGCGGTGTCAAACATCGTGAATATCTCAAGGATCATCATATCTATCCCTGATTTGTTATAGTTCATCACAAAGCTCTAGCAGCTTGGTGGCAATGACTTTGGAGAAACATCACTATCTCATTTGGAAGATCAACTCCCACTCAATTCAAGTGATTGTTGCACTCAGACAATCTGAGCACAAGCTCAATGAGTGAGCTTTTCTCCCTTAGTTTGCAGGCTAATAAAATCGTCAGAGGTCTTATACCTCTTGACATGGGCACGAGCCTGAAATCCCAATTTCAGGCCTCGAAACATCTCATATGTTCCGCGATGTTTCGAAAAACGTCTTTGGTGCCTCAACTCTAAACCGTTTAACTGAACTATCACGTAGTTATCAAAACGTGTATGTCTGATGTTCGCAACATACACAGACGACGTTTGGGGTTCAGCACACTGAGCGGTGCATTAAGGACATAAGCTTTCTACTGTCCGCATAATCGCTACTGTCAACTATCAACTATATTCTCTCTAGGAACATATCTACAACAGTAGAACTAAAGCGCGAGCTATGACATAATTTGCAAAGGGTTTTTGACTATGTTCAAGATAATTAAGTTCATCTTATGAACTCCCACTCAGATAGACATCCCTCTAGTCATCTAAGTGATTACATGATCCGAGTTAACTAGGCCATGTCCGATCATCACATGAGACGGACTAGTCATCATCGGTGAACATCTTCATGTTGATCGTATCCACCATACGACTCATGCTCAACCTTTCGGTCTCTTGTGTTCCGAGGCCATGTCTGTACATGCTAGGCTCGTCAAGTTAACCTAAGTGTTTCGCATGTGTAAATCTGGCTTACACCCGTTGTATGTGAACATAAGAATCTATCACACCCGATCATCACGTGGTGCTTCGAAACGACGAACTTCCACAACGGTGCACAGTTAGGGGAACACTTTCTTGAAATTTTAATGAGGGATCATCTTATTTACTACCGTCGTTCTAAGCAAATAAGATGCATAAACATGATAAACATCACATGCAATCAAATAGTGACATGATATGGCCAATATCATTTTTGCTCCTTTTGATCTCCATCTTCGGGGCTCCATGATCATCATCGTCACCGGCATGACACCATGATCTCCATCATCATGATCTCCATCATCGTGTCTCCATGAAGTTGTCTCCCAACTTATTACTTCTACTACTATGGCTACCGGTTAGCAATAAAGTAAAGTAATTACATGGCGTTTGTTCAATGGCACGCAGGTCATACAATAAATTAAGACAACTCCTATGGCTCCTGCCGGTTGTCATACTCATCGACATGCAAGTCGTGATTCCTATTACAAGAACATGATCAATCTCATACAACACATATCATTCATCACATTCTTCTTGGCCATATCACATCACATAGCATACCCCGCAAAAACAAGTTAGACGTCCTCTAATTGTTGTTTACATGTTTTACATGGCTGCTATGGGTTTCTAGCAAGAACGTTTCTTACCTATGCAAAACCACAACATGATATGCCAATTGCTATTTACCCTTCATAAGGACCCTTTTCATCGAATCCGTAACGACTAAAGTGGGAGAGACTAGCACCCGATAGCCACCTTATGCACCAAGTGCATGTCAGTCGGTGGAACCTGTCTCACGTAAGTGTATGTGTAAGGTCGGTCCGGGCCGCTTCATCCCACAATACCGTCGAAACAAGATTGGACTAGTAACGGCAAGCATATTGAACAAAATCAACGCCCACAACTACTTTGTGTTCTACTCGTGCAAAGAATCTATGCATAGACCTAGCTCATGATGCCACTGTTGGGGAACGTAGCAGAAATTCAAAATTTTCCTACCACCAAGATCTATCTATGGAGAAACCAGCAACGAGGGGAAGGAGAGTGCATCTACATACCCTTGTAGATCGCTAAGAGGAAGCGTTCAAGAGAACGGGGTTGAAGGAGTCGTACTCATCGTGATCCAAATCACCGGAGATCCTGGTGCCGAACGGACGTCACCTCCGCGTTCAACACACGTATAGCCTGGTGACGTCTCCCATGCCTTGATCCATCAAGGAGAGAGGGAGAGGTTGGGGAAGACTCCATCCAGCAGCAGCACAACAGCGTGGTGGTGGTGGAGGAGCGTGGTGATCCAGCAGGGCTTCGCCAAGCACCGCGAGATATGAGGAGAAAGAGAGGTAGGGCTGCGCCAACATGAGAAGAACTTCGTGTGTTGGGCTGCTCCTTTGCCTCCACTATATATAGGGGAAGAGAGGGGGGGCTGCTCCCCCACCTAGGGTTCTACCCTAGGGGCGGCGGCCAGCCCAAGATCCCATCTGAGGGGCGGCCAAGGGGGGGAGAGGGGAAACTTGCCCCCCAAGTTAGGTGGGTGCACCCGCCTCCCCAAACCCTAGGCGCCTTGGGCCCTTGTGGGGGGGTGCACCAGCCCACCTGGGGCTGGTCCACTTCCACACTTGGCCCATGCAGCCCTCCGGGGCCGGTGGCCCCACTTGGTGGACCCCCGGGACCCTCCCGGTGGTCCCAGTACGTTACCGATAAAACCCGAAACTTTTCCGGTGACCAAAACAAGACTTCCCCTATATAAATCTTTACCTCCGGACCATTCCGGAACTCCTCGTGACATCCGGGATCTCATCTGGGACTCCAAACAACATTCGGTGACCACATACAAACTTCCTTTATAACCCTAGCGTCATCGTACCTTAAGTGTGTAGACCCTACGGGTTCGGGAACCATGCAGACATGACCGAGACGTTCTCCGGTCAATAACCAACAACGGGATCTGGATACCCATGTTGGCTCCCACATCTTCCACGATGATCTCATCGGATGAACCACGATGTCAAGGACTCAATCAATCCCGTATATAATTCCCTTTGTCTAGCGGTATTGTACTTGCCCGAGATTCGATCGTCGGTATGCCGATACCTTGTTCACTCTCGTTACCGGCAAGTCTCTTTACTCGTTCCGTAACACATCATCCCGTGATCAAGCCCTTGGTCACATTGTGCACATTATGATGATGTCCTACCGAGTGGGCCCAGAGATACCTCTCCGTCAACCAGAGTGACAAATCCCAGTCTCGATTCGTGCCAACCCAACAGACACTTTCGGAGAAACCTGTAGTGCACCTTTATAGCCACCCAGTTACGTTGTGATGTTTGGTACACCCAAAGCATTCCTACGGTATCCGGGAGTTGCACAATCTCATGGTCTAAGGAAAAGATACTTGACATTAGAAAAGCTTTAGCATACGAACTACACGATCTTTGTGCTAGGCTTAGGATTGGGTCTTGTCCATCACATCATTCTCCTAATGATGTGATCCCGTTATCAACGACATCCAATGTCCATGGTCAGGAAACCGTAACCATCTATTGATCAACAAGCTAGTCAATCAGAGGCTTACTAGGGACATGGTGTTGTCTATGTACCCGCACATGTATCTGAGTTTCCTATCAATACAATGATAGCATGGATAATAAACGATTATCATGAACAAGGAAATATAATAATAATAACTAATTTATTATTGCCTCTAGGGCATATTTCCAACAAGAAGTGCTTAGCTTTGGGTTCAATCTTGCGGTGTTCTTACCCAGTGACAGAAAGGGTTGCAAGACACGTGATGTAGTGTTGCCATCGTGGATAACAAGATGGGGTTTATATCATATTGCATGTGTTTATCCCTCTACATCATGTCATCTTGCTTAAGGCATTACTCTGTTCTTATGAACTTAATACTCTAGATGCAGGCAGGAGTCGGTCGATGTGTGGAGTAATAGTAGTAGATGCAGGCAGGAGTCGGTCTACTTGTTATGGACTTGATGCCTATATACATGATCACGCCTAGATAATCTCATAACTATGCACTTTTCTATCAATTGCTCGACAGTAATTTGTTCACCTACCGTAATACTTATGCTATCTCGAGAGAAGCCTCTAGTGAAACCTATGGCCCCCGGGTCTATCTCTTATCATAATTGCTTTCAATCTATCTTTATTTGCATCTTTACTTTTTGCATCTATATTACAAAATACTAAAAATATATTATTATCTCTCTTTCAGATCTCACTTTCGTAAGGGGCCGTGAAGGGATTGACAACCCCTTTATTGTGTTGGTTGCGAGTTCTCAGTTTGTTTGTGTAGGTGCGTGGGACTTTTGAGGAGCCTCCTAATGGATTGATACCTTGGTTCTCAAAACTAAGGGAAATACTTACGCTACACTTGCTGCATCACCCTCTCCTCTTTGGTGAAAACCAACGCTAGCTCAAGACGTAGCAAGGCCCTGTTATGTTTACCTACAGCTCAAGATGCCGGGTCATAAGGGGACCATCACGGTACATGGCAGCCGCAAGGTCGCTTTGGAATGTGAAGAAGGTGATGTGGCCTATGCTGAGTCGGTTTATGCAACGGAGGAGTTGAAGTTCTACAAGGACAATGTTGATCCGGCGGATATGACCTCTTTGAAAAAGCCAACTACAGAGCGTGATCTGGCCCTGAAGTTTAAATCGGCCGATGAGACTAAATTGGTTGATTTTGTTCCTGACGATTCATCCAAGTAGTTTAGCATCAGTACTAACCTGGATCCAAAATAGGAAAGCACTCTCATCGAGTTCATCCGTGAGAACTGGGACATCTTTGCATGGAAACCTTCTGACATGCCAGGTGTACCAAGGGAACTCGCTGAGCACACTCTCAATATTGATCCCAAGTTTAAACCAATCAAACAGTTTCTTCGCCGCTTCAATGAAGAAAGGCGCAAGGCCATTGGTGAGGAGGTAGCCCGGCTCTTGGCAGCAGGGTTTATCATTGAAGTTTTCCATCCAATGTGGCTGGCTAATCCAGTGCTGGTGCTTAAGAAGAATGGCACTTGGCACATGTGTGTGGATTA
Organism: Triticum dicoccoides; assembly: GCF_002162155.2. Lineage (NCBI taxonomy): Eukaryota > Viridiplantae > Streptophyta > Magnoliopsida > Poales > Poaceae > Triticum > Triticum dicoccoides. The sequence goes on along the minus strand of NC_041391.1, from coordinate 654,895,074 downwards.
CACGGATTTGAACAAGGCTTGTCCAGCTGATCCTTTTGCCCTCCCTCGTATTGATCAGATCATTGATGCTACAGAGGGTTTTGAGCGCTTGAGTTTTTTGGATGCTTATTCTGGTTATCATCAGATCAAGATGGCAGTTAAGGACTAGGAGAAAACAGCTTTTACAACTCCCTTTGGAGCCTTCTGCTATGTATCTATGCCTTTTGGGCTCAAGAGTGCCCAGGCGACTTATCAACGATGTGTGCAGAATTGTCTTCATGATCAGATTGGGTGCAATGTTCATGATTATGTGGACGATATTGTGGTGAAGTCCAGGAAGAAGGAGACTCTGATAGATTATTTGAAGGAAACTTTTGATAACCTCCGGGTTTACAAAATGATGCTTAACCCGACCAAGTGCGTCTTCGATGTACCGGCAGGCAAACTTTTGGGTTTTCTGGTGTCTAACAGGAGCATTGAAGCTAATCCGGAGAAGATCAAGGCTATTACATCTTTGGCTAAACCGGCATGTATCAATGATGTTCAACGTCTGGCGGGTCGTATTGCGGCACTGAGCCAGTTTATCAGCCGATTGGGAGAGAAAGCTATTCCTCTATATCAGATGATGAAAAAGACAAACAACTTTGTCTGGAGTGATGCTGCTAATGCGGCGTTTGAGGATTTGAAGAAGCAGTTAGCCGAGCCACCTGTCCTTGCTGCTCCGATCCATAAAGAGCCACTGTTGTTATATGTGGCTGCCAATGCCCGGGCTGTCAGTGTGGCGATTGTGGTAGAGCGCAAGGAGGCTGGGAAGGAGTATCCGGTTCAACCGCCGGTTTATTATATCAGTGAGGTGCTTATTGAGTCCAAGCAGAGGTACCCACATTGGCAGAAACTGGTGTATGGAGTCTTCATGGCTAGCCAGAAGCTTAAGCAGTATTTTCAAGGTCATCCCATCACTGTGGTCAGTTCTGCCCCTTTGGGAGATATAATTCAAAAAAAGGAAGCAACTGGTCGGGTTGCCAAGTGGGCCATTGAGCTTGGACCCCACGGGTTAAAATATATGCCTCGTATGGCAATCAAGTCCCAAGCGCTTGTGGATTTCATCAATGACTGGATAGAGTTGCAGGCGCCGGAGGAAAATCCGGATCATACTTATTGGACTGTTCATTTCGATGGATCTAGAATTGGAGGGCTCGGGGGCTGGAGTCGTGCTAACTTCCCCACGAGGTGATAAGTTTTGTTATGTTCTCCGTTTAATGTTCCCTTGCACTAACAATGTAGCTGAATATGAGGCTTTACTCCATGGTGTTCGAATGGCTAAGGAGATGAATTTAAGCCGGGTTAAATGTTTTGGTGACTCGGACCTAGTGGCTCAACAAGTTTTTGGTACTTGGGATTCCAAGGACCCACTCATGGTGGCGTATCATCGGGAAGTAGATATTGTTGTCGGGCACTTCAAGGGTTATCAGGTGGAACATGTGGACCGGCGGAAGAACGAAGCGGTGGACGCTTTAAGCCGGTTGGGTTCCCAATGTAAACCGGTTCCACCCAATGTTTTTCTGGATGTGTTGCATAATCCGTTAGTCAAGCTGCCTACAGAGGATGACTTGGCTGTTCCCGATCTAGAGGCTCAGTTGGTGGCAGCTCTTCATGTTATCCCAGATTGGACGGCTCCATATTTGGCGTATATGAACCGGGGCCAGTTATCGGAGAATGAAGTTTTGGCCAGGCAGATAATCCGGCGGTCCAAGTCCATGACTATTGTCAATGGCGAGTTACATCACTGCAGTGTCTCGGGGGTGTTTCAATGCTGTGTTTCTCATAAAGAAGGCCATGAGATTTTGCGTGAGATCCACGAAGGCGATTGTGGTCACCACACCGGTTCAAAGTCCTTGGTGGCTAAAGCTTTTCGTCACGGTTTCTATTGGCTGACGGCTCACGCTGATGCTGAGGACTTGGTGAAAAGGTGCGATGGTTGTCAGAAGTTTTCACGCCGAGCTCATGTTCCGGCTCAAGAATTGAGAATGATTCCAATCACTTGGCCGTTTGCAACTTGGGGGCTTGATATGGTAGGGCCTTTTAAGCGGTCCAAGGATAAGAAGACCCACCTTTTGGTGGCTGTTGATAAGTTCACTAAGTGGGTTGAAGCGGAGCCAGTTAGCAAGTGTGATGCAGCCACGGCGGTTCAATTCATGAAGAAGGTGATTTTCCGCACAGCATCATCACAGATAATGGCACGAACCTCTCCAAGGGTGCTATGGAGGACTTTTGTCAACGTGAGCACATCCGGCTTGATGTATCATCAGTGGCTCACCCCTAGTCTAATGGTCAAGCTGAGAGGGCTAATCAGGAAATCCTGAAGGGCATCAAGTCCTGGCTTATGGTTCCTTTGCAAAGGACGCCGGGTTGTTGGGTGGAAGAGTTGCCTTCCATGTTGTGGAGCATTAATACCACCCCCAATCAATCTACGGGTTATACGTCTTTCTTCATGGTTTATGGGGAAGAGGCAGTTCTCCCCAGTGATATTCGCCATGACTCACCTCGGGTGGCAGCTTATGTTGAAGCGGACAACGAGCAAGAACGCCAAGACACTTTGGATCTGTTAGATGAAAACGGGACATAGCGGTGGCTCGGTTGGCGATTTACCAGCAAGATTTGCGGCGTCATCACAGCCGCCAGGTTAAAACCAAAACTTTTCAAGAAGGCGACTTAGTACTCCGGCTCATTCAAGATCAGACCGACATGCACAAGTTATCCCCACCTTGGGAAGGACCCTTTGTGGTCAGCAAGAATCTGAACAACGGGTCATACTACCTTATCGATGTTCGAGAGCACAAAGACTCACGCAAATCGGAGGAGGAGACCCGCCGGCCGTGGAATATCGCTCTTCTTCGGCCTTACTACACCTGAGCCATAGGCTCCTATTATGTACATATTCTTCACAATGTATATATTATGATCAATATAATAAACCGGCACCCTTGCTAAAGCGGGGCCTCTGTCGTTCATCCTTAAAGGTTCTTGGTTACATGGGGGCTTCCATTTATAAAGCGGAGTTCTGTTTGTCCATTAATCCGGCTTATAAAGCAACAAAAAACAAAAAAAGTTAGGGGCTTCATACCCAAAATTATAAGGAGCCAAAGAGAGTTTGTTGCAAAGCATAGCTCAAACATAGGCGCCCACTGAGCACAGCTTAAAATATTACTTGGGGGCTCTTTGCTTCTACAAGAACAAAGAGTCTATACCCTTGTAATAGGCTATCAAGCCAAGCTTGGAAGCCAGGTTTATTCACCTAAAACCCCGGGTTATCCTGCCTTTTTAAGTAAGACACTCCGTCCAGGTAATCCTGGTATGACCCGCCGTACATTTGGCAAGTCAATCTTATACAGACCTTGAACTCGTGAAAGTTAAAATGACGATTGGTTATGTGAGGTCCATCTTAAAAGGCTTTGTAAAATGGTTTAACTCAGTGGCCTGGCAGCCTATGAAAAGCCTCGCCTCTTCCCATGATTTTATTTGACAAATCTTCTTTTTTATGCGGATTACAACATTTTATGATAAACCGGTATTTATTAACCCGGCCTGGTTTTGACTACAAGTCGCCAGTGTGCGATAAGTTTATGTCTGACCTTTATTGACCCGACTTGGCTTTCAATTATAAGTTGTCAATGCAAGATCAGTTATAATCCGGTGTTTGCTACAACCCGGTACAGCTTCATTGTAAGCCTGCAAAACACCAAGGGAGTTATCATACTCAAAATTTGGGTTATCACCCTAACTACAATAAGTTGGTAAACCAATAATGTGATTCAATATCACAAGTATGATGTAGTTCATATTGAATTATTCTTAAAAATACAACCTTGGTTATAAACCATGGTTTCATGTTGGGCGTTATGACCCGTCCAGCGATAAACCGCCAGGACACTTTAAAACTGGTGTATGCAGGAACAGGATTGAATAAAAGATGCTAAGGATCATAAGCAGACATAGCACAATCATGTTGGATTAACAGTATTATGCAAAGTGAATATGCACGATGGCATAGCAGATCAAGTGTTTAGACTAGCCTATCACAAGGCGCTTTGATGCCCAAAAGAATAATTGTTTATCACACGGATTGTAGTGTGCATAAGCTAAACCGGCTTCTGAATCATGACTCTTCACCAGGCTGACTTGAAGGTTGTGGATCATTCTGCGTCGGTTCATCCTCCTCCTCTACACCTAGTGGCTGGAAGTCAATGATTGCCCAGTCAATCCCAGTTAAGGCTCGGAAGACAGCGTCATCACTTATAAGGGTGGACGGTTCAACATCAGGGGCGTAGGTATGCTTACGGATTGGCGGAATAAGATCTTGCACATCATAAGTCGGGGCACTCAACCGTTTATTGTTGGCATCATAAATTGTCTGGTAAAATGAAAAATCTGTGTCGTCAGCCAGTTTACTTGCCAGTTGACGTATTTCCCTCGTTAAGTCCCTGAGGTCGTTATTATCAAACTCTGACCCGTCCTCTTTTTGGCCTGGAGAGCCGTTTCCAATGTCTTCCGGATCAAGGTTAGATATCCATGCCTTGGTCCGAGTCAATGCAGTAAGAGCACCGGCCCTAGCATCTAATTTCTTCAATTATATTCCTTAATACGGGCAGGCATCATAGATAATTTTTCCAATGTTTCCTTGATCAAAGTTGGGGGCGGTTTATTATGTGAAGCTGTGCAGATGACCCGTTGAGCGCCGGAATATAATTGCTCTATCAACATATAAGTAGCCTTCAGTTTTTTTGCGCATATTCGAGCCAAGATGAGTAATGCGGCTACCTGCAATGGTCAAAAATTAGTAAACCGGCAGTATCATGGAGGTTGTTTATTTAAAGCTTATGAAGAGGAATTTACCAAAGACAGCAGTGATCATAGCGTTGATTTGCTGTTTCAAACCGGTCAGTTCCTCTACTACTGGATTAAGGGCTGCCTCAGGATCCTCCGTCCGCTTTAACAGCGTTGCTTTTTCAGCATCCCATCCTGCTCGTTCACTTTTAAAGCTTTCCTTCAATTGTTCCATGGCTGTTAAAGCGCTGGTCAGCTCTTCTTTGGCCTTGGAAGTCTCGGCTTGCTGGGACTTAATATCTTCTTGAAGGTCAGCGATTTGAGATTCTTTGTTGCTCAGATCAGCCTGGAAGGGACATTTTATGAGTTGGTAGTTCATGTTTGAAGTCCCAAGCACATAACAAGATATACACTTGGCACTTGGGGCCAGGGGCGGAGCCAGGATGAAAACTAAGAGGGGGCAATGATTTTTTGGAACATTTTTTTTGTCGGAAGATGTGTATGTACTTTTTCTTGTGGGGAGATGTGTCAAAACATTTTTTTCCAGGAATTATGTAGAACTTTTTTCCCGAGGGAGATGTTTCTGGTTTATTTTTGAAGGGAAATGTGTAGAAACTCTTGGCTAGATCATTTACAAAGATTTGTCGCAAAAATATTCATACGATGGCTAAGAAAGACAATCTTACATTTTCTTGTAAGATAGTTTTATCACACAAAATTATTTCAGTTCATCGCAAAAATCAAATAAATCAACCATTAATATTCTGGTCCCAACTGCAAAAAACAACATTTGTCTTACTGAATAAAATTTCTTGCATGCAAGATTTAACAAGAAAAAAAGTTAAAATAGAGTGAGAATGTAACATGGATATATATGAGATGGCTTGATCACATTACCTTTTAGATGAATCCCAAGGAAGCTTCTTCAAATCAACAATTTGAGGCACGTTGCCGAATATAGATTTTACAAAAAGATCTCTTCATTAGCTTCCCTACCAATGTCAAATAATTGAAATGTTCAAGAAATTGTCATACATGAAAATGAATTTTGCTATGAATTTTATTCTGGTCTTACATTCTCAAACTTATTTTATATGAAATTATCATGTGAATCTAGGACCAGTCACCTAATTACTAATTGGTAATAGTTAATATTTTGATAAGACACTCATTTTCTTACACGGAACTTGGTAAGAGTATAAGAACTGAAAACCGGAATAAGAAATAATAGAGGAACTGCTACTAGGGCTTAACTTGATGGCGGCATGATTTCGCGGGCTCGCGGTGATGTATTCCAAGGACCGGAGAAGAGCCGGCCGGCGGGATTGTATCAACGGTCAATGCCGGTGGGGAGGGGACGGGGATGCATCACATAGTCTTCACGTGGTCAGGGCGGCAGCGGCGGCCGAGTCGCGTCACCAAATTAAAGGGTAGTTCGTGTCGCCTGAATTTCTTCAGCGGTGAGTGCGTTCTCTGATGCACATGTAGGCTTGCTCGTGAGTTTTTTATGGGCAAGGATTGCTCCTACGTGCCTAAGGTGGGCTTACCTGCGGACGGGCTTTTTTACCAGAAAAAAAGAAAAGGAGTGGGGGCAAATAAACTAAGCTAAGTGGGGGCAGAGTTACCATACGAAAGGCTGGGTACAAATGGACCTGAAAATCAAGTGGGGGCATTTGCCCCCACAGGGCCTAGCATGGATTCGCCCCTGCTTGGGGGCTAATGCCTATCGCTTCTTATCAACAATATGGTAAAGTCCCAAGGCTCAATACAAGTATTAATCTTGGCACTTGGGGGCTAATGCCTATTTGCTCAACAACAAAATTGCGTATTTTTTTCCTTAATGGTAAACTGATTTCAAAAGATAGTCAACAAGAAGTGTGAGCCTTACAATATGAAGTCCTGGTTCATCTTGAAGAGATAAACCGGCCCTTGGGGGCTATTGGAGTTGATATTATCAATAAGTCAGAGGGAAGGAATATTTATGAAAAGTTCAAACAGGATTTACCTCATAGCGCTCTTTCATTAGGCCTACTAAATCGGCTTCATAGTCGCGGCATGTGTACAGGCGGTTTAAGAATCCAGAATGCAGGTCTTGGGCGTTGAGGTGGGCATAGATTGATAAATCTGTTTTCCACTTACCCTTGTCCAGAGCAGGAATCTCTTCCTTGGCACTATGTTTTGACAAAGCGGTAGGTTTGCCAGGGGAGGTGTAACCCATACCAGTAACGACAACACGGTCATCAACACCTTTAGCCGGGTTTGGTGGGTCATCAGCACCTTTAGCAGGGCTTGGTGGGTCATCAGCATGAGCAGTTTGATCAACATCCATGTGTTCAGCTTCAGTTGCTTGATCCGGCAATGGCGGGCCATCAGGAACGTTGTCAACATCTAGATATGACGGTTCAGGAGTTCTTTCCGGTTCATCACGAATGGGGTCTTCAGCTGTTTGGTCCACTTTGGCCTTCTTTCTAGCTCTGGCTTTGGCCCTGGAAAATAATAAAGTATGCATCAGAATAGTGCAAGGATTAAAGATATAAAGGTATGACGGGTTAGCAAAATATGCTTACCCAGGAACCGTTTTAAGGGTTGGAAGCTTCATCGAGGTTGATTCGCCAGAAGATGAATGGGAGGGTCCCTGGTAATTCGAGTCAGACGGATCAAGAGGGTATCGGAAATAACTTGCCCTAGGACAAGGTGTATCAGAAGTACAAGAGACCTCTTGACGACATTGACAAACCAGAGTGTTCGGTAAACCGGAGGAAGTAACCACTTGGCCGCTATGCCGGGTTGTGCGGCGAGCTTCATGCTGCTGTGTCCTCAAAAGAAAGTGCGGACCCGAATAAGCTAGAGGGTGTGAACATTTTACTTTCCGGACTACTCGACGGATTTTCGGTGTTGGCAGAGGATTTGAGTTGGAAGAAAGAATAATTACCTCTACATCTCCAGCATGGCTAGCCTCCGCATCATCCTGATAATGATCATCATCAATAAGGTGTATGAAAAAGAACCAAGAGAATCAAGTTCTACCTCTAACTCCGGATCATCAAGGTCTTCATCATTGTTCAGGCGAGGGGATTCGGCATTCTTCTTCTTTGCAGGTTTCTTTATAACCTTGGCCTTAGTGCACGACACTCTCACCAGTTTATCCTGCGGCTTTGCCGGTTTATCTTGCGGTTTCCTCTTCCAGAACGGATCATCACCCTGCAAAGGTGGACAACAAGTTATAAGGAAATATTCACAGATGGTTGAATTAAGACAAAATGATATGATTCTTACAACCGGCGGTTTATTGGAAACACAGAAAGGACTTAGCCCTGTCTCACTGCACTGAGACACCGGTTCATCCAACATTTTCTTGACAACTTCAGAAATCTCATCGTCATTTAGCTGAATATCAATGTGCCACTGAGGATCTTTGACATCTCCTATGTATTCGCACATTAAACCGGTGGGACGGCTTAAGGGCAAGATACTCCAAGAAACCCAACAATGGACAAGGTCGATGCCAGTTAAACTGTTCGCCATAAAGGCTCTGAGCTTTGCTAGTTGAGGGGCATACTTAGATCGTTCCTTTGCAGTAAGACATTGGGGAAACGGATGTGTGTTGGTAAGCCGACAGAGGATTTTCATCGGCTGGAGCTGTATTTCGGCAGTAAAACCAAGTCTGATTCCAGTCTTTGGGGTGGCTATGATGCTTGGCATGAGGAAAACTAACATCTTTCCATTTTTGAATCGACACCCCGCCAAGTTCAGTATTGGGCCCGTCCGTAAATTCAGTACGGCGGTTTAAGTAAAAGAAGTCTCTGAATAACTCGACGGTGGGTTCTTCTTGCAGATAAACCTTGCAAAACACTTGGAAATTGCAAATAATGGACACATAGTTCGGTCCAATGTCTTGAGGGCAGATTTGGAAGCTAGCAAGCATGTCACGGAAATTTTTTGATCTGGGAGGGCTAAACCCTCGATTCAGATGATCAGTAAACACAATCACTTCTCCATCCTAGGGTTCAGGAGGATTTTCTGGACCGGGGACCTCCAGTGGATGATTTCTTTGCTTGCTAAAGCGCCAATTATGACATACCCGGTAAGCTGCTCTTCCGTAACCCGGGAAGGAACCCAGTTGCAAGCATAAAATTGTTTGGCCATTGCAATGGAAAGCTGGAAAAAGATCAATGCCGGTTTAAGGTTTGTGACTGACAAGTATAAAGCGTCGCAAGGTTATATGGAGAAGACATTAAGGCATATATACATGTCAAACCGGATTCTGCTATTGGCAGGGTGATAGAGATTACGACTCGGTGGTTTAAGAGAGGACTAATGCTACCTGGCGGGTTATGATTTTCTTAAAGTTAAACTGCCTACAGTGGTATGGAAGGTGCAGATTTAAAAAGTGACTAAGTGTTGCAGAAACAAGTTTTACAGATTAAGGCTATCATTTTGGATCAAACGCAGTTCAAAAAAGGTAGAAAAGTCTGAAACCCTAAGTTGTGACAGCAGAGCAGTTCATGGATTCAGATGAGATCTCTTGCAAACGGGGAGGCTTTCAAGTACTAAAAATGGGCACTAAGATCGGTAGCGCGCACGATAGTTACTAAGCCCTGTATCAACAAGCTACAATACAAAGGAAGCTAGAAGAATGGCAAACACCGATGAACACCGATGAATACAGAAACCCTAATGACAGATCTAGGGCGGAAGGAAAGATGACTTACCGATGTCACGGGAGTAGGAAAGAGGCACCGCAATTCTCTGGTGAGCTCAGGGTGATGAAGCGGCTGGAGTTGAGGTCGAGGACGAGGGCTTGGCGGTGGCGGCTGAGCTTGAGCGCTAGGTCGACGCGAGGAGGAAGAAGAAGTAAAGAGGCACGAAGGGGAAAAGTAAAAAAGATCCTCGTCTTTTATTTATAAGGTGAAGGGATAAGCGACACGCACGAGAATCGAGGAGCCCAAAAATGGATATGTGACAGAGCTGTCGCCTCGATTTTTGGAGGCTCATTAATAAAGCGGAGGTATGGTTTTTTAATAAACAGGTGATGTCATGGCGATTTACTATAATATTAGAAGATGACATCACGGCGGGTTACAAGGCTTATGCGAAGGTGTCGAAGAAGGAATTTTACTTAAGTGTGGAAGATTGACATGAACAGGTTCAAATCAGTTTGGGGCCTAATGTTGGGGATATAACTACTGAGTATAAACCGCCCAGGTGGGGCTGGGTTATACTTGTAACGAGTCATCTATATTGAAGCCCATGAAGACAAGGAATGTGGCACTTTACTGAAGAGACTCAGAGGCCCAGGGCCCAAAGGCGGATTAGGGCCCATAGACGTAAACCGTCATATACCATGTAACTTGTGTTGTAAGCTGGGAAAGGGTAGAAACCGAGCTGGACACGTGTATGAGCCTGTTGGGATTCTGTAGACCGTCGGGCGTCGACCTGTGTATATAAAGGGACGACCTGGCGGCGGTTCAGGGACAAGAAACAATAACTCAAGAACTAGGCAAAGCGGATTCGCTCCCTGGTTATCGAGACCCCATCAATTCCACCACAACTGGATCGTAGGCTTTTACCTTCACCGCAAGGGGCCGAACCAGTATAAACTCCCCGTGTCCTTTGTCCGTTTTAACCCCATTTAGCTAATCTCGTTACGATGGCTCCACGACTAAGTACTCACACTAGGACATCTGACGTGATAATTCCACGACAGGTATCAATACTATGCTCTGCTTTTTTCTTTTTCCGAAATGTGATATTTTGTTTCCCTTTTTTGCACGTTACTGCTTCCTCCGATCCAATATAAGTGTCACAACTTTGAACCGAGGTTAGCTTGCAACTGAAACACTTAATATGGATCAAAGTTTACTACTACCTCCGTGCAAAAATATAAGATGTTTTGTATATTTAAATATAGACTACATACAGACTAAAATGAATGAACAAACACACCAAAAATGACCTATATATATGCAGTTCACAAAAATGTTAAAACATCTTATATATTTTAACCGAGGGAGTATGTTGGTACACACATTGCTCATTTATTTTTCCAGTGCCCCATTGAGCTTACATTTATTTTGTGGAGGAGTCAAAACATTATCAAACACTAGCATTTGCAAGAAAACCCCCGATGACCCACAAGTATAGGGGATCTATCCTAGTCCTTTCGATAAGTAAGAGTGTCGAACCCAACGAGGAGCAGAAGGAGATGACAAGCGGTTTTCAGTAAGGTATTCTCTGCCAGCACTAAAATTGTAGGTAACAGATAGTTTTGTGATAAGATAATTTGTAACGGGTAACAAGCAATGAAAGTAAATAAGGTGCAGCAAGGTGGCCCAATCCTTTTTGTAGCAAAGGAAAAGCCTGGACAATTTCTTATAATGAGAAAAGCGCTCTCGAGGACACATGGGAATTATTGTCAAGCTAGTTTCATCACGCTCATATGATTCGCGTTCGGTACTTTGATAATATGATATGTGGGTGGACCGGTGCTTGGGTACTACCCTTTCTTGGACAAGCATCCCACTTATGATTAACCCCTATTGCAAGCATCCGCAACTAAAAAATAAGTATTAAGGTAAACCTAACCATAACATGAAACTAGTGGATCCAAATCAGCCCCTTACGAAGCAACGCATAAACTAGGGTTTAAGCTTCTGTCACTCTAGCAACCCATCATCTACTTATTACTTCCCAATGCCTTCCTCTAGTCCCAAATAATGCTGAAGTGTCATGTAGTCGACGTTCACATAACACCACTAGAGGAGAGACAACATACATCTCATCAAAATATCGAACGAATACCAAATTCACATGACTGCTAATAGCAAGACTTCACGCATGTCCTCAGGAACAAACGTAACTACTCACAAAGCATATTCATGTTCATAATCAGAGAAGTATTAATATGCATTAAGGATCTGAACATATGATCTTCCACCAAGTAAACCAATTAGCATCAACTACAAGGAGTAATCAACACTACTAGCAACCCACAAGTATGAATTTGTGGTTTTGGATACAAGATTGGATACAAGAGATGAACTAGGGTTTGAGAGGAGATGGTGCTGGTGAAGATGTTGATGGAGATTGACCCCCTCCCGATGAGAGGATCGTTGGTGATGATTTCCCCCTCCCGGAGGGAAGTTTCCCCGGCAGTACAGCTCCACCGGAGCCCTAGATTGGTTCCGCCAAGATTCCGCCTCGTGGTGGAGTTTCATCCCGTAAGCTTGCTTATGATTTTTTTCAGGGTAGAAGACTTCATATACCAGAAGATGGACACCGGAGGGCCACCAGGGGGCCCACTAGGTAGGGGGCGTGCCTAGTAGGGGTGGGCGCGCCCCCACCCTCGCTGCCAGGGTGTGGGCCCCCTCATGTACTTCTTCTTCTCAATAATTATTATTAATTACAAAAATGACTTTCGTGGAGTTTCAGGACTTTTGGAGCTGTGCAGAATAGGTCTCCAATATTTGCTCCTTTTCCAGCCAGAATCCCACCTGCCGGCATTGTCCCTTTTCATGATAAACCTTGTAAAATAAGAGAGAATAACCATAAGTATTGTGGCATAACATGTAATAACAGCCCATAATGCAATAAATATTGATATAAAAGCATGATGCAAAATGGACGTATCAACTCCCCCAAGCTTAGACCTCGCTTGTCCTCAAGCGGAAGCCGATATCAAAAAATATGTCCACATGTTTAGAGATAGAGGTGTCGATAAAAATAAAATACAGACATGAGGGCATCATGATCGTTCTTATAATAGCAACATATATCGATTTTGTCATATGATTTCTTATGCTCAAGTAACAATCTATTCACAATGTCAAGTATGGCACAGAAACTTTATTGAGAACTAACAAACTATAATCTCAGTCATTGAAGCAATTGCAATTTATCATAATTCATAACATTAGAAAGAGTCAAGAATAGAGCTTTTCAGCAAGTCCACATACTCAACTATCATATAGTCTTCTACAATTGCTAACACTCACGCAATACTTATGGTTATGGAGTTTTAATCGGACACTGAGAAAGATAGGGCTTATAATGTTACCTCCCAACGTATTCACCTTTGGGTGATGTCAACAATAATAGTTCATGCTAACTTACATCCAATTGGATATATATATCAGGATCTTTCCAACACGAGGTGCTTGCCAAATGATAAAATGAAAAAAGGAAAGGTGAAGATCACCTTGACTCTTGCAAAATGTAAAAGACATAAAGTAAAAGATAGGCCCTTCACAGAGGGAAGCAGAGGTTGTCATGTGCTTTTAGGGTTGGATGCACAAAATCTTAATGCAAAAGAACTTCACTTTATATTGTCACTTATGATATGAACCTTTATTATGTAGTCCGTCGCTTTTATTACTTCCATATCACACGATCGTATAAAGCTTATTTTCTCAGCACTAATAAGCCATACATATTTAGAGAGCAATTTTTATTGCTTGCAACATGACAACTTACTTGAAGGATCTTATTCAATCCATAGGTAGGTATGGTGGACTCTCATGGAAAAACTAGGTTTAAGGTTATTTGGAAGCACAAGTAGTATCTCTACTTGGTGCAATGAATTTGGCTAGCATGAGGGGGAAAGGCAAGCTCAACATGTTGGACGATCCATGACAAATATACTTTAACTGAGATGTGGGAAAGCATAACCCATTACGTTGTCTTCCTTATCCAACATCAACTCTTTAGCATGATACTTTAATGAGTGCTCACAATCATAAAAGATGTCAAACATAGTATATTTATATGTTAAAACCTCTCTTTATTTATTACTTCCTATTAATTGCAACGATGACCAAAACTACATTTGCCAACTCTCAACAACTTTTAAGCATCATACTTTTTATATGTGAAGTCATTACTATTCATAAGATCGATATGAACTCGTTTATTCTTTCTATTCTTTTATGCACTTAAGATCATGGCAAGATAGCAAAGCCCTTGACTCAACACTAATGTTTATTATATAGCTCATGGACTCGATTACATAGAAGGATCACAAAGCAAAACTCAAAACTAATTCATACCAAAACTTTGTTCTATTAGATCTAGATATTACCAAAAGGATTGAGCTAAGTAAAACGGTAAAGATAGGAGTGTGATGGTGATACGATACCGGGGCACCTCCCCCAAGCTTGGCAGTTGCCAAGGGGAGTGCCCATACCCATGTGATTATGTCCTCGGAGGTGATGAAGGCGGTGATGATGATGGTGGATAATCGCACATCGAGCGTAAAAGCTCCTCCAACTTGCAGATAATGCCCTTGAGTGCGACGATATGATCCTTCAACAAAATATTTTCCTCTGTGAGATGCTTGTTTTGTATGCGAGCTAACTCAATCATCTTGAAAGCTTCAATCTCAGGGGGTAAATAGGTTAGGTAAAGGTTGAGGGATGTTTTCTTCTTTCGCCCCCGGAGCTTGATCCTCCATGGCCTTCTTGATCCCTTCATCCTTGTTGATCTCCTCCGGTTCTTATCTTTTTAGCTCTATCATCAATAGCCAAGCATCCTTGTCTTCATTGTTGGAGGAGGGTGACGTCATGAAGCTCTAGATCTGTTAGAAAAACAGCTCGAAACAAAGACAGAGGATTTTGCGTGATACGGTGGTCAAAACCTTCAGGAGATTATATAATGAATTTTTACCGACCAAAAGAAGTATCGTGCAAGAAAACGGAGTCCAGGAGGCACATGAGGTGCCCACGAGGCAGGGGGTGCGCCCTCCACCCTCGTGGAGGCCTCGTGTACTTCCCAGATTACTTCTTGCTTCCCTAAATTCTTAAATATTCCAAAACGGATAAAAATTGCCATTAGAACTGTTTTGGAGTCGGTTTACTTACCGTACCACATACCTATTCCTTTTTGGAGTCTGAAACATTCTGGAAAGTGTCCCTTATGTATTCCTCTGGGGTTACGGTTTCAATAATATTAGTTTCAACATTTATAGGATTACCTGAGATATAATGTTTAATTCTTTGACCGTTCACCACCTTCAGATTTGTGCCTTTGAAGTTGTTGATTTTTATGGCACCGGAACGATAGACCTCCTGGATAATGTAAGGACCTTCCCATTTAGAGAGAAGTTTTCCTGCAAAAAATCTTAAACAAGAGTTGAATAGCAACACATAATCACCTACGTTAAACTCACGCTTTTGTATCCTTTTGTCATGCCATCTTTTAACTTTTTCTTTAAACAATTTAGCATTCTCATATGGCTTGGGTTCTCCATTCATCAAGTGAGCTAATGTCAAATAACCTCTTCTCACCGGCAAGTTTGGAATCATAGTTGAGCTCTTTAATGGCCCAATATGCCTTATGTTCAAGTTCAAGAGGTAAGTGACACGCTTTTCCATAAACCATCTTATACGAAGACATACCCATAGGATTTTATATGCAGTTCTATAGGCCCATAATGCATCATCAAGTTTCTTGGACCAATTCTTTCTAGATCTATTAACAGTATTTTGCAAAATTAATTTGAGCTCTCTATTTCTCAATTCTACTTGACCACTAGACTGTGGGTGATAAGGGGATACAATTCTATGATTAACATCATACTTAGCAAGCATCTTACGAAAAGCACCATGAATAAAATGTGAACCACCATCAGTCATGAGATATCTAGGAACTACAAACCTCAGAAAAATAACTTCTTTAAGCATCTTAATAGAGGTGTTATGATCAGCACTACTTGTTGGAATAGCTTCTACCCACTTAGTAACGTAACCAACAGCAACTAAAAGTCTAAAATATGTGTATATCCATTAGAGGCAGGAAAAGGTCCCATATAATCAAAGCCCCAAACATCAAATGTTTCAATAACAAGAGAGTAATTCATAGGCATTTCCTGACATCTACTAATATTACCAATTCTTTGACATTCGTCACAAGACAGGACAAATTTACGGGCATCTTTGAAGAGAGTAGGCCAATAAAAACCGGATTGCAATACCTTGTGTGCAGTTCTATCTCCAGCGTGGTGTCCTCCATATGGTTCAGAGTGACACTTGCATAGGATCTGTTCCTGTTCATGCTCAGGTACACAATGTCTAATAACACCATCTACTCCTTCTTTATACAGGTGTGGGTCATCCCAGAAGTAATGTCTTAAATCATAAAAGAACTTTTTCTTTTGCTGGTATGTGAAACTAGGTGGTATAAATTTAGCAACAATATATTAAGCATAATGAGCATACCATGGAGCAGTATGAGAAGCATTAATGACCGCCAATTGTTCAGCAGGAAAGCTATCATCAATAGGTAGTGGGTCATCAAGAACATTCTCTAACCTAGACAAGTTGTCTGCAACGGGGTTCTCAGCTCCCTTTCTATCAATAATATGCAAATCAAATTCTTGGAGCAAGAGAACCCATCTAATAAGTCTAGGTTTAGCATCTTTCTTTTCCATAAGATATTGAATAGCAGCATGATCAGTGTGAATAGTTACTTTAGAATCAACAATATAAGGTCTGAACTTATCACAGGCAAAAACAACTGCTAAGAATTCTTTTTCAGTGGTAGCATAATTTCTCTGGGCAGTATCAAGAGTTTTACTAGCATACTGAATAACATTTAATTTCTTATCAGCTCTTTGCCCTAGAACAACACCTACAACATAATCGCTAGCATCACACATAATTTCAAAGGGTAAATTCCAATCAGGTGGCAGAACAATAGGTGCAGTGATCAAAGCTTTCTTAAGTATTTCAAATGCTTCTAAACAATTATCATCGAAGACAAAAGGAATATCTTTTTGCAATAAATTAGTCAGAGGCCTGGAGGTTTTAGAAAAGTCCTTAATGAACCTCCTATAAAAACCGGCATGACCAAGGAAACTTCTTATACCTTTAATGTCCTTGGGACATGGCATCTTTTCAATAGCATCAACTTTAGCTTTATCAACTTCAATACCCTTTTCATAAATTTTATGCCCCAAGACAATGCCTTCGTTAACCATAAAGTGGCACTTTTCCCAATTCAAGACGGGACTAGTGTCTTCACATCTCTGCAAAACTCGATCAAGGTTGCTCAAGCAATCATCAAAAGAGGATCCATAAACGGAGAAGTCATCCATGAATACCTCACAAATCTTTTCACAAAAGTCAGAGAATATACCATCATGCATCTTTGAAAGGTAGCAAGTGCATTACATAAACCAAAGGGCATACGTATATAAGCAAAAGTACCGAAAGGGCAAGTAAAAGTGGTTTTTGATTGATCGTCCGCTGACACAGGTATTTGAGAGAACCCAGAATAACCATCTAGAAAGCAGAAATGTGTATGTTTGGATAGTCTTTCTAGCATTTGATCAATAAAAGGTAAAGGCTAATGATCTTTCTTAGTAGCTTTATTTAATTTACGGAAATCAATTACCATCCTATAACATGTTATAATTCTTTGTGGAATCAATTCATCTTTATCATTAGGAACAGTAGTAATACCTCCCTTCTTAGGGACGCAATGGACACGACTTACCCAATCACTATCAGCAACGGGATAAATTATACCTGCCTCAAGGAGTTTTAATATCCCCTTTCTTACCAGTTCTTTCATCTTAGGATTTAACCGGCATTCATGATCTCTAACTGGTTTGGAGCCTTCGTCCAATTTAATTTTGTGTTGGCATAGAGTGGGACTAATGCCCTTAAGATCATCCAGAGTATATCCAATAGTAGCACGGTGCTTCTTCAGAGTTTTCAATAATCTTTCCTCTTCTTGCTCTGAAAGGTTAGCGCTAATAATAATAGGATGTATCTTCTTTTCATCAAGATAAGTATATTTAAGATTATCAGGTAAAGGTTTAAGCTCAAACACAGGATCTCCCTTGGGTGGAGGGGGATCTCCTAGGATTTCAACAGGCAAGTTGTGTTTCAGAATAGGACCCTATTTAAGGAATACTTCATCTATTTCCCTTCTTTCATTCATAAACATATCATTTTCATGGTCTAGCAAATATTATTCTAAAGGATCAGTAGGAGGCACGGCAATAGAAGCAAGACCAATAATTTCATCCTTACTAGGCAATTCTTTAACATGGGGTTTTCTACGAAATTTAGCAAAATTAAACTCATGTTTCATATACCCCAAGCCAATTGTAACAACATCCTTTTCGCAATCGATCTTAGCATTAACAGTATTCAAGAAGGGTCTACCAAATATAATGGGACAAAAGTTGTCTTGTGGGGAACCAAGAATAAGAAAATCAGCAAGATATTTAACTTTCCCACACAAGACTTCAACATCTCTAACAATCCCAATTGGTGAAATAGTATCTCTATTGGCAAGCTTAATAGTGACATCAATATCTTCTAACTCAGCGGGTGCGATATCATGCATAATTTCTTCATATAAGGAATGAGGTATTGCACTTGCACTAGCACCCATATCACATAAGCCATGATAACAATGATCTCCTATTTTCACAGAAATAACAGGCATGCCTACAACAGGTTTATGTATCTTAGCATCAGGTCGAGCAATATTAGCAGCCTGTTCACAAAAGTAAATAACATGCCCATCTATATTATCATCCAAGAGATCTTTAACCATAGCAATACTAGGTTCAACTTTAATTTGCTCAGGAGGTGTATATGTTCTAGTATTACTCTTACGAACAACAGTTGAAGTTTTAGCATGATCTTTTATCCTAACAGGGAAAGGTGGTTTCTCAGCATAAGTAGTAGGAACAATAGGATCATTATAAGTGATAGTCTTTTCTTCAACTGTAACAGGTGCAACTACTTTTACTTTAATGGGAGGATTATATTTAAACCACTTCTCCTTAGGGAGGTCAACATGGGTAGCAAAAGATTCACAGAAAGAAGCTACTATCTCAGAGTCAAGTCCATATTTAGCGCTAAATCCATGAAAAGCATCGGTATCCATAAAAGATTTAACACAATCAAACTTAGGTGTCATACCTGACTCCTTACCATCGTCGGAACCCCAATCTTCAGAGTTGCGTTTAATTTTTTCCAATAGATCCCACTTGAATTCAATAGTCTTCAACATATAAGAACCAGCACATGAAGTATCGAGCATGGTGCGATCATTGAGAGAAAGCCGAGCATAATTTTTTTGAATAATCATATCTCTTGAGAGCTCATGATTGGGGCATGAATATAACATTGACTTAAGCCTCCCCAAAGCTTGAGCGATGCTTTCTCCTTCGCGTTGCCAGAAATTATATATGTAATTACGATCACGATGAACAAGATGCATAGGATAGAACTTCTGGTGAAATTCCAACTTCAATCGTTTATAATTCCAAGATCCTGTATCATCACATAGCCTATACCCAGGGGCGGCCCTGAGGGGGGGGGCAGGGGGGGCGGCCGCCCCGGGCCCCCCAACATCCGGGGCCCCCCCTCGGCAGGTACATACACACACGTAGGCTCTCGGCCACGGCCCATGGAGGCGGGCAGTCTCCAGGGAAGAGTTGGCTGCTAGGCTTCGCACGCCGGACCCAGGTAATCGAACGGCTGTACGTACACACGCATCGCGATCTTCCTTCAGATTGCGAGACCTAGCGACGAACCCTATTCCCCAGCCCCCAGGCTCCGATCGCGAGTTTTCACACCAACGAACTCTGCTCGCCGGTGAGGCCTTGGCTACGGTCTCCATCCTCTAGGCGCGGGACGCACTTGCACTCATGCATATCGCCGAGCATAGGGCCTCCGGCCAGACGCGAACCCACATCACCTCGTTGCCGAAAACACGCCGATCTGACCGAGGTATATATGTATCATATTACTATCCCCTGTTGTATATTGCCAATTGAATAATTTTGCATCTCCCTACATGGTGCATAGCTTGCCCTCTTCAACCTTTGACCTGTTTTAAAGTTCTCAGCAGTCAGCACCATGTGTTATCATGTTGTCCAGAAAGCATGCCCATAAGAACGAAAATAAAAAAGAAAACAATGTGTGATTGACTTGATAGAATCACATAGAAGAGTATTTTTTTAAGTACTATTGGTGCATTGGTGAAACCCAATAAATAGTTGGTGTTAGTTCCGTCAGGAAGAAGACTAACTAATAGAAATTCTGAATTTGAAGGGAAGAACATCATTCAGATCAGAACAATGTAAGTGGCTCTAAGTTTTTTTGAGTGCTAAGGCCAGACTTTATTAATCAATATCCACAACTAGTGGGATACAATCTGGGTCATGCGGTTGGTGAAACCAAACATGACGACCCAGAGTTAAGGAAAGCAAAAATCTAGCTAAACTATGCGCGCGACTTTCAAAATTAAAGATACAATTAAATGAGACTGCTCTGTTATGATCTCGGTGATAATTACTCCATCTCTACCTTGACTTCATTGGTTAATCTGTCCCACCACTGGTTTTGAGTCAGAGGTTATCAGGTTGTGGACCTTGACTTCCTTATGTCTATGTAGTCCCTCCATGCGAAAATACTGTTACTATGTTTATATTGAGGGGCCCCAAGATTTAGTTTCGCCCCGGGCCCCCAAACTCTCAGGACCGGCCCTGCCTATACCATGTCAATGCGTCTCCCTTCAAAGATAAAGGAAATACCTTCCTCTTAATAACATCATCGAGCATACTTGCAAGCTTAAACAATCCACAAACTTCATCCACATAGATAAGGTGTAAATCGGGATGCAATGTTCCATCTCTTGCAAAGGGATTAGCTAGCAGTTTCTCTATAATACCCGAAGGAATTTCAAAGTGAACATTGTCAGTAGGTTCAGTAGGTTGAGGAGAAACTCTTTGCTCTACTGGTCGGGGCAAAGATGCCCCGAACAAGCCCCTCAAAGGATTAGTTTCCATAGTAACAAGTGACAGAAAATTTCAGCACACTATATAAATGTTTCCTTACCAAGTTCTACTCACCAAAGGCGCTTCACTCCCCGGCAACGGCGCCAGAAAAGAGTCTTGATGATCCACAAGTATAGGGGATCTATCATA
Organism: Triticum dicoccoides; assembly: GCF_002162155.2. Classification (NCBI taxonomy): domain Eukaryota; kingdom Viridiplantae; phylum Streptophyta; class Magnoliopsida; order Poales; family Poaceae; genus Triticum; species Triticum dicoccoides. The sequence continues at coordinate 654,874,325 of NC_041391.1, read as the reverse complement.
GTCCTTTCGATAAGTAAGAGTGTCGAACCCAACAAGGAGCAGAAGGAAATGACAAGCGGTTTTCAGTAAGGTATTCTATGCAAGCACTGAAATTGTAGGTAATAGATAGTTTTGTGATAAGATAATTTGTAACGGGTAACAAGCAATGAAAGTAAATAAGGTGCAGCAAGGTGGCCCAATCCTTTTTGTAGCAAAGGACAAACCTGGACAATTTCTTATAATGAGAAAAGCGCTCCCGGGGACACATGGGAATTATCGTCAAGCTAGTTTCATCACGCTCATATGGTTCGCGTTCGGTACTTTGATAATTTGATATGTGGGTGGACCGGTGCTTGGGTACTGCCCTTTCTTGGACAAGCATCCCACTTATGATTAACCCCTATTGCAAGCATTCACAACTACAAAAGAAGTATTAAGGTAAACCTAACCATAGCATGAAACTAGTGGATCCAAATCAGCCCCTTACGAAGTAACACATAAACTAGGGTTTAAGCTTCTGTCACTCTAGCAACCCATCATCTACTTATTACTTCCCAATGCCTTCCTCTAGGCCCAAATAATGGTGAAGGGTCATGTAGTCGATGTTCACATAACACCACTAGAGGAGAGACAACATACATCTCATCAAAATATCGAACGAATACCAAATTCACATGACTGCTAATAGCAAGACTTCACCCATGTCCTCAGGAACAAACGTAACTACTCACAAAGCATATTCATGTTCATAATCAGAGGAGTATTAATATGCATTAAGGATCTGAACATATGATCTTCCACCAAGTAAACCAATTAGCATCAACTACAAGGAGTAGTCAACACTACTAGCAACCCACAAGTATGAATTTATGGTTTTGGATACAAGATTGGATACAAGAGATGAACTAGGGTTTGAGAGATGGTGCTGGTGAAGATGTGATGGAGATTGACCCCCTCCCGATGAGAGGATCATTGGTGATGACGATGGTGATGATTTCCCCCTCCCGGAGGGAAGTTTCCCCGGCAGAAGAGCTCCGCCGGAGCACTAGATTGGTTCCGCCAAGATTCCGCCTCGTGGCGACGGAGTTTCGTCCCGTAAGCTTGCTTATGATTTTTTTCAGGGTAGAAGACTTCATATACCAGAAGATGGGCACCGAAGGGCCACCAGGGGGCCCACGAGGCAGGGGGCGCGCCCAGTAGGGGTGGGCGCGCCCCCCACCCTTGTGGCTAGGGTGTGGGCCCCCTCATGTACTTCTTCTGCTCAATAATTATTAGCACATGCTCCAGTGCCCCAAAGTTTGTTGAAAACTCACATGTGTGTCTTTGGGTGAATTTATAGGTCCCATGCAAGAAATGGGAATGAAATTCAAACATCTGGGCGTCGTGGCTCGACTGGAAAGATTGAGAAACTTGGTTTTTTAATTGATGTAAATCCAAAACACACCTGAAAATCATGAAACTTGGCATGGTGTCATGACATGGCACCAACATGCTGCGGTAAATTTTTTGGCCGAATTGGGACAACCTTTGGTATAAGCTTCTTGAAAACTGGGGCTTCTCTCAAGAATGACTTTCATGGAGTTTCAGGACTTTTGGAGCTGTGCAGAATAGGTCTCCAATATTTGCTCCTTTTCCAGCCAGAATCCCAGCTGCTAGCATTCTCCCCCTTCATGATAAACCTTGTAAAATAAGAGAGAACAGTCATAATTATTGTGACATAACATGTAATAACAACCCATAATGCAATAAATATTGATATAAAAGTATGATGCAAAATGGACCTATCAACCCCTAAAAGAAAACAAATACAATCCAGACATTGGATAAACTTCCATCCTTTTCATCCTTCACATGCCGATGGGGCGCCAATGTTGTCACCGCTGGAGTTTCACATTGTCGCTGGAAAAAAGAGTAGCATCCACACAGGTAAGTGTTGGTGACGTTGATTTTGAAGGTTCCATTGCCTAAAGAAAAAGACTACACTTGGTCGACTATACGTAGACCACCTGACTCAGCGTAAAATCAGATTGGTGTCATTTGCTACCGAAGTGGCATTGACAGGACGAAGTCATAACCAACCCCTGTTTTTAGGGGAAGAAAGGCAAACATGTCCACATGATCTCTTGGATAGAACCGATGTCACACACATCACTGAAATCAGAGAAGGCGCATGAGACTTTATTGAACATTGCCGCCTCTGCTGTTGAATGGGTCAAAATCACGGACAACAAGACCTAATTGTCCACCCAATCTTGTTGTTTGATCGCACCGCCGGGGCCAAAGAAGAAACCAAACAATGCCGAAAGGGCCGAAGCAACGGACAAGTGGAGACCTACCTAATGCCCTAAGGCGAGAAAAACTACGGCTCCCAACGGTGATCGGGGTGACGGTGTCCTGGACTAGGGGGTGCCAACCTAGTTGGCCCACAGTCCATGGGCCAGGCTTATGAACTACCGTTCATGCAAGGAAGGACTCCGAAAGCCCCGCACTTTGGCGTGATCAAGGTGGACTCTACCAAAGACTTGACATATACTCTAAGGAGTGCGTTGGCCATTGACATGAGTATCCCTAGATTGGTAACCGACCATGTGTAACCCTAATTACCTCCAGTGTCTATATAAACTAATGGGTTTAGTCCGTAGAGGCCACGGTGACAATTATCACGATCTAGCCTTAGGGTTAGAACACAACTTACGATCTCGAGATAGATCAAACTTGTACTCGATACATCATCATCAATACAATCAAAGCAGAACATTGGGTGTTACCTCTTTGAGAGGGCTGAACCTGGGTAAATATTATCCCTTTGTCTCCTGTTACCCACAGATTCGAGATCCACAGCTCGGGACCCCCTACCCGAGGTCTACTGATTCTGGCACCAACACGGGGCCTCCCTATATGTCCCCGCTGTTGGAAATATGCCCTAGAGGCAATAATATTTATTATCATATTTCCCGTTCATGATAAATGTTTACCATGTCCCTAGTAAGCCTCTACTAGACTAACTCGTTGATCAAAGATGGTTAAGGTTTACTAAACATAGACATATGAGTTGTCATTTAACGGGATCACATCATTAGGAAAATGATGTGATGGACTAGATACAACCGTAAGCTTAGCATTAGATTGTTTAAGTTATTTGCTATAGCTTTCTTCACGTCAAGTATCTATTCCTTCGACCATGAGATCATGCAACTCTCGGATACCGGAGGAATACCTTGTGTGCTATCAAATGTCACTTCATAACTGGGTGATTATAAAGATGCTCTATAGGTATCTACGAAGGTATCTATTGGGTTGGCATGGATCAAGACTGTGATTTGTCACTCCGTATGACGGAGACTTATCTCTGGGCCCTCTCGGTAATACAACCTCTTAAAGAGCTTGCAAGCAATATGACTAATGAGTTAGTCAAGGGATCTTGTATTTTAAACAAGAGACTTGCTGGTAACGAGATTGAACTAGGTATGGAGATACCGACGATCGAATCTCGAGCAAGTAACATATCGCCGGACAAAGGGAATTGCATACAGGATTAACCGAATCCTTGACATCATGGTTCAACCGATAAAAGATCTTCGTGGAATATGTAGGAATCAATATGGCATCTATGTCACGCTATTGGTTATTAACCGGAGAAGTGTCTCGGTCATGACTACATGATTCCTGAAACCGCAGAGTCGCACGCTTAACGTTCATTGATGCTAGAGTAGTATTGGGATATTTGATGATTGGTAATCGAATGTTGTTCGGAGTCCCGGATGAGATCCGGACGTCACGAGGAGTCTCAGAATGGTCGAGAGGTAAAGATTTATATATGGGAAGTCATATTTTGGGTTTCGAAAAAAGGTGCAGTTTTTTCAATATTGTACCATGAAGCTTCTAGAAGGTTCCAGAGGATTCCGAAGGGGTGCGGAAGTCCAAAAGTGAGTCCACCATGACCCAAGGGTTGGCATGGGCTGAGGGGAGATGCCCTGCCCTTATTGGGCTAGGCTTACCAAGTCCTCAAAAGCCCATGTGGCTGGGGAAGAAAAAATAAAGGGGAGATCCTAGTAGGAATAGGATTGGACTTGGAGTCCAAGTCCTCTCTCCCCTTAGCTACGCCCTAGGGCTTGGAGGGGTTGTTCCCCATGCCCCTCCACCTATATATAGAGGGGAGGGGGCGTCCCAAGAGGACACATCAAGCCCTTGGTGCCCCTCTCTCTCTCTCTCTCTCTCTCTCTCTCTCTCTCTCTCTCTCTCTCTCATGTTACTTCGTAGTTCATCCGTCCTCGTTCTAGTAGTGCTTGGCGAAGCCCTGCTGAACTAGCTCCACCACCACCATCACCACCATGCCATCGTGCTGGTTGTGATCCCATCTACTTCTCTGCCTTCTCTTGCTGGATCAAGGAGGAGGAGATGTCATCGAGCCGCACGTGTGCTAAACTCGAAGATGTCATCCATTCGGCACTAGATCGGTTGGATCATGATCGGATCGTGAAGAGTACAACTACATCAACCGCGTTATATGTGCTCCGCTTTTGGTCTACGAGGGCACGTAAACACACTCTTCCCTCTCGTTACTATGCTTCTTCTAGATAGATCATGGGTGTTCGTAGATTTTTTTATTTATGTTCATGCCTCGTTTTCCATCACTCGCTGATGGAGCCAACAACAGAGGAGGAGGAGATCGACGATCTACGACAGAGGAGGGTGACGGCAGAGGAGGAATGCTACATCGCATTTTGGGGCTGGGGCTCCGCACCGAACTTACTTTAATGGCACACTGTAGTTTTTCGATAGCAATGTTCTAAAATGCCTCAACAAAAAGAGCAATGCCGTCCTAACTAAAGAGAGATATCTCTAAGGATATCGACGGCACTGAATGTGCGCCAGAGTGAGATGAGGCCAGACCGTGTTTTCGCTGGCCGATAATATATTTTTAGGGCACCTTTCTTTCAGTGGAAACAATGGCTTTATATCGGCCCTTTTTGGAGAGATCAAGCTGGATCGATGCGCCTAGCTAGCTTGCTCGAAAAACGCATGACGAGAACATATTCTGCATGCCCATATATATATGCATGGCCAGTTTGAACACTCGCGTCACCTATACCTTTCTTTGTACTAGCATGAATCAAAGAAAAACCATTCTCTTTTACAAAAAAAAAACACTCTCGTTCATTCTCTTTGCATTATTGGGAATTTCAGGTGCCATCTCTCTACCCTACCTGATAAATAAATCCTGGTGTATAATATGTGGAGCATATATATTCCTGCCCCGTCGAATATGTGGAGCATATGCACGCACAAGTTGCCGATCTCAAGCTAGCCACCCAGCCGACCGAACTTAACTGCGGCTGCTTTTCCGATCGGTCGCTGCCATGGATGTGCTAGCTAGCAGCTGGAGTGGCTGGCCAGTCGATCCAGAAGCCCGGCATCGGTCTCCGGTTGAATTTTCGCGACGTGGACGCCTAAAACGACGTCCGGTCGGTCTCGCCAGCTCGGTGGTCGCTGCCTCTCCCGATCCATCTCCAGTGAGTTGTAGCAACAGTGAACGGAATGGCACGATGGGTTCACGAATTCAATGCGACCGGAGAAACTGCTGGACCGCCTGGCACGCCCGACACTCTCTCCACAGGGCGGCAATGCAAGTGTGCGGGTGCACGGCCGTGTGTGCGTGCGTGTGTGTGACTAGATGCAGGTGATACTGGGTTAGTGGATTACCCGGCGAAATGGCGGGGTTGACAAGTTGACGGAAAAAATGGTGCGTGACTCGTTTCGTGCGTGGACACGCCCTGCCATGCAGGGAACGAACGGGCGGACGGAGATCGTCGCTCTGGTACGACCAAGGTGCGTGGCGACGGAGATGGCGTACGGACGGAAACGAACACGCCCGTGGCCCCGGCGCGGCGTGTCGGCCGTAGAGACCTCTCCGTCCGCGCAAGAGCAACCACGTCCACAGCGGCACGCAGGCCCCCCTGCTGCCCCCACCTGACGCCGGACGACGAGAGGAATCTGCCGACCTCACCGTGTACCCGTGTGTCGGCCGCGGCGATGGCCCCGGCCCCGGTCGATCATTGCCTCGGCTCCCCGGTGTTTGTTCGGACCATAGCTCGATCGAAAGCAGCGCAGTCGGCGAGTAGCAAGATTGCGGTTCACGTCCATGAAAAAAAAGGAAAAAGAGAAAAAAAAAGAATGCGGCTCACGCTAGGAGTTCCTTTCTTCTAGTCTTGGAATCTCGACGTCACTAGCTTTTATTGTCCCTAACTTTTATTCCCTCCGTTCCTAAATATTTGTCTTTCTAGAAATTTCAACAAATAACTACATATGGAGCAAAATGAGTGAATTTATACTCTACAATATGTCTATATACATCCGTATGTGATAACCATTTAAAATCTCTAAAAAGACAAATATTTAGGAATGAAGGGAGTATCATGTTAGGTGCTTTGCTCTTCGGCGAACTTTCATAACATATCTAATCGTTTCCATCAAAAAAAGAATGGCACCTTTGGGCGCGTGTAGAACTGGGCCTAAGCTGTAGCAAGAAGAACCTGCTCGATTAGCTCCTCTCCAGACGTTTTTGCCGAGGCTGGAAAAAATCTCGCGAGCTATGCGCGGTCTTTTTTGGAGAAGCGTACAAGTGCATTTCTTGGCACGCACAGACAGACAAATCTGTAAAGGATGTGGCTAGGTCTCAGTCGATTGAGCCTTAACCAAGTCTCAGTCAAGTGATATACTTCCTTCATTCTAAATTGTTCGTCGTGGTTTTAGTTAAAAAAAACTGGAAATATTTTTTTTTACCTTCTCTGTTATTCGTGTGATGTTTGCATCTTCTTTGGGTGCTTTCTTTTTTCTAGGCGGAGGTACATGATTTGCATCTTTCATTTTTTTTCAAGAAAACTTTCAATCCATTCATCAACTGTTAAGTCAGTACAAAGAAAACCAGAAATAAATACATCTAGGTCCGTAGACCACCTAGCGACAACTACAATCACTAGAGCAAGCCAGAGATGTGACGCCGTCATCGACCCTCCCTCGTCGGACTCGGGTAAACATTGTTATAGTAGACATATGAGAAAGTCGTCGTACTAAGGCCTTCTAGGACCAGCGCATCATAACAACAACCACCCCCGATGAAGAGAAGCATAAATCAGAATGATCCAACCTACAAACACACATATGTAGACGAACGAAGACCGGATCCAGACAGATCCATCGAAGACAAACGCCGACCGGGTCCCATAAGATCCGCCGAAAACACACCTCTACACGCCCTTCGATGATGTTAGAAGCATCGCCAGAGGACGGAGGCTAGGCGGGGAGGACCTTATTCCATCTTCAAGAAACCGCCGCCGCCTCGTCTTCTTGAACATGGCGCAAACCCTAACAAAATTCAGAAAAACACCTAAAAACGGAGCCTTCTCGTCGACAAGTGCCGGGATCCAACGCGCCGCCATGATCCAAGGATCATAGGAGATGAGCGACCGGTGCCGGCAGTTGCAACAGGCAGAGAAACTCTAGATGAGAGTTCTCACGAGGGGAGCGAAGGGGTCTAGTCTAGGGAGAAAATTTACCGATACTAAAAGTCGTCGAAAGATTGTGAAGAGGAAGTATGCCACTTTCAGGTGCTGCATTTTTTGGAGTTTGGAGTATAAATTACCATGAGAGGACTTTAGGATTTAAATTGATCAAAGAATAGGTGATCCCGCCGAACAATAAATTCCCCAACAACTGATTTTTTTGGTATCGAAGATGCTTGAGTTCACCAGTAGCGTGCATTTTTTGTTGGGAGCACCTAGAACTCAGCTAGCTGAGATTTATCTATAGTCTCATTCACATGACATCATCATATATTTTGGCTGGACTTTTTTCCTTTCCCCACGATTTGCACATGTCGTGTTGTTTTTTGGGGCTTGGCCTTTTTATGTCTCCTGTCGCTCATGCTAAAGCAAACATACGAATCCATAAGAGAAGCACATACGTCTTAGTGGGTTCACCTGCACAACATATTTTTAGTTGCCATAACACAGTTGTGGAAAGTGTTTCATTTGTTGTTTTGACCCAGTTTAGCAGTAATCACCAGCATGATGCCTCTGGCGCACAAGATCTATCCCAGACTTGTCCCATACATTATTTATTTATTTTTTGTTAAAAATCCGTCGTTTTTTAATTTTAAATTGATGGAGCTTGCAGTTGTGACCCGACTTCAAACTTGCACTTGCGCCCCTCTTTTAGTACTTGCAGTTGCGACCCACTAGCAATTTTGCAGTTGTAACCCGACTTTTGAAAATTGGCGGTTGCGACCCAACTTCAAAACTTGTACTTGCACCTCTCTTTTAATACTTGTCGTTGCGGCCCCACTTGAATACTCGCAGTCGCGACCCGACTTTGGAAACTTGCAGTTGCGACCCGACTTTGGAACTTGCAATTTCGACCAGACTTTGGAAACTTGCATTTGCAATCCGACTTTGGAAACTT
>NC_041391.1:654862575-654865470 GCF_002162155.2 Triticum dicoccoides | reverse complement strand
GACTTTGAAAACTTGCAGTTGCGACCCGACTTTGGAAACTTGCAGTTGCCACCCGACTTTGGAAACTTGCAGTTGCGACCCGACTTTGGAAACTTGTAGTTGCGGCTCGACTTTGAATACTTGCAGTTGCAACCTGACTTTGAAAACTTGCAGTTGTGACCCGACTTTGGAAACTTGTAGTTGCGGCTCGACTTTGAATACTTGCAGTTGCAACCTGACTTTGAAAACTTGCAGTTGTGACCCGACTTTTGAATACTTGCAGTTACAACCCTGACTTGAAAGCATGCAGTCGCAGCCACATTGAGAAAACGGTTGTTCGTGATCAAATTTTGGAAACCTCGCGGTTGCGACTCCGTCTAAAACTTAACAGTTGCAACCCGACTTAATAGATTATAATTACGACCCAATTTAAGAAACATGTAGTTGTGACCAGACTTAAAAATTTTGGTTGCACAAATGTTTTGATGGAAAAACTCATGGAGGAAGCATTTGTACCGAAAAGGAGGAATGTGCTTTGATACCATTAGAATAAAAAATGACATAAATAAATAAGTGGAATAAAAATAGAAAATGATTTTAAAAAGAAGAAAAAGCGAAATAGAAAATACAGAAAATGGAAAAATGGAAGAGAAAAATAAAAAAAATAGTGAAATCCCTGAACAATCAATTTTCAATCTATGGTAACAAATGAATACAAATCTGAAAAACAAAATGAATACACTAAATTAGGAAAAGGGAGAAGAGTGGAATAGTGTTCTACTAACATATTAGTGAAATAACAAAACAAAAACAATTAATCACGAGAGAAAAAAAATATGAAAAGAAAGTTGTTACAAAGAGCTGACCCTGGAAGCTACGGTCAACAAATGACCCTAACATGATTCAAAAAAGAAAACAAGTGACAATAACATGCAAGGAAGAATGCAGTTAGCTAGCAACGATTCTCATCCTTCGATCATATCCTATTTGCCTTTTTCCGCTGGGTAAAAAAGAAGAAGAAAAGTCCATATAGCCCGTAAACAGAAAAACAAAAAAGCTAGTACTCATGCACATGGGCTACGTCCTGTACGAGAGTAGAGCCGCGTCGTTCGGACAGAACGCACAACGACAACAACCTGATGTGCGACGATCGGACGGTCAAAAAAGTGATTGAGACCACAATTAAAACTCAGCTAGCTGAGTTTGAGCAAAACCGTTTTTCGTTTGCCCTAGAGCTCGTAGAATGTCATTTGCCCATGAAATTTTGCATGTTCTAATCACACTCAATCATCTTCTATTTCTCGGCTACAAGTCTGTGTGATTATTCCAAATCCTGTGAGCACAATAATCTATCCATATCCGGACCAATTGGCCCCACTTCCACTGAAGTTAACCAACTATTCCCTAAAAAAAGGAGTTTATCAATTATGTGCTGTAACTTTCAATAGCAACGTTCAAAAAGTTATAACAAGAAAAATAAAAGAAGCAGCGTAGCGTCGTAATTAAAGAAGATATCTCCATAGATATGGACGGCACAGAACGTAGGTAGGACAGAATGAGATGAGGATAGGCCACATTTTTGTCTGGCCGATAATCTATTTTTCGTTCAGTGTTCTTTGCATCAGCGGAAGCGTTGCCCTTTTTCCCTTTTTGATTTGAAGAGATCAAAAATAGCAGCATCGATACGCCATGCCGGCGTCGATCCGATCATGCTTGCAAACGGCACACCTGATGAAGGGAATATGTTCTGTTCGGCCATGCATGTCCGGCTTCCAGAAACTCTGCCATAAGCCGGAGCATATCGTATGTCGGTTGATGCCGCCCTCGCTCTCCAGCATATGCAATGTCAAGACTCTGGAGTGTGGAGCATATGCAGTATATATGCGCGTACGTACATGTTGATGTTGGTATTGTTGGGAGTGAAAGTTACGGCTGATCGATCTGATCTGCTAGCTATACCTCCTAGTCCAGGAGCGGATGGTCGGTCGTGCGCTGAACTTTCGTGACGTGAATGCCGAAAACGACGGCCGGTCCGGGCCGGCGGTCTCGCTCCTTCATGTTGCCCGCCCGCCCCTCTCCATCTCCGGCCAGCTGCCGTGACCATGAGAGTGAAAAACGATGACACGACACGATCAGATCGGCTCTGTCAGCGTGATCCGACCCCGGCCGAGACTCGGTACACGGGAAGCTCCCCAGGGCACCGAGGGCCGTAATGCATGCGCGTGGCCAGTTGCAGGGCGGCTTGCTTGGACTGACCGATTAATGGCCGAGTTGACAATGCAGTGCAACTCGAGGAAAAACATGGAGATCGTTCGGCTGGTCGAGGTGATGACCAAGTAACCGCTGGACTGGTTGGTTGTTACACTTGCGTGGACACTCCCTGCCGTGCAGTGCAGGCAAGGGACGGCGCGGCGCGGAAGCACGCAGGAAGGAAGCAACAAGGCCAGCCCAACTGAACCACCGTACGATGGGATAAAACCGGGAGGGGCGGGTGCGCGTGGGGAGGGGGCGGGGGTCGCGTCATCAGGAACGGAACAGAATCACGCCACACGTGCCGCCCCGCCGCGCCTCCACCGCAAATCCCGAGCCGCTAGGAATCCCCCAACCCGAGTGGCCCGGCGCCGCGCCTCCTCTCTGGCTGGCTCTCTCTCCCCCGTCCGTCCGTCCGTCCGCGCAAACAAACCACATTCCCTTCCCTCCCTCCACCACACGTAGCGCGCCGCACCCGCACGGGCGGCCCGCCTCCGCCTCCACACGACACCAGCCGATCCCCTCCCCTTCCACACCTGACGCCGACGAGTCCCGCGTGGGCGGCGGCGCCGGCGATGCCCCCCGCGCTGACGGCGTGATACCCAGAGCGACCCAGCGAATATCCGAATCCCCCAGCCAACAACAACACCACGGCCTCCCCCTCCC